>NC_058081.1:7333853-7624525 GCF_014858855.1 Bufo gargarizans | reverse complement strand
TGGTGAAAAAAAAAAATCACAGAAAAAACTAAGATAAAAACATCCTGCACGATATGATACAAATTTGCGGATGTCCCTGGCCATATTATTGAAGAAAACCACAGAAATAAGATAATAATGCACTTATTAAAGCAGATGCAAGCACTATATATGGACTAAGTCCTCACTCTGATATGATAATGTCTGAGACACTTAGTCATATATTTTGATCAAAACGCAATCTAAGCCCGCCTACCGAGCGTCAAGGTAGTCTCAGGTCAGGCGGGTCCTACGCTAAACCTACCTAAGCCGTTGGGCTTCTATTCAGGAGCGCAGACCCGCACATATGGTGTGCTGCTCCTTGTAACCTCCATGTGCATCAAGCAACCAATGGGAGGAGGAGCAAGCACAGCCATATGTACCACCTAATTAAGGCGCTCATTGGATAGGGAGGGGGGCAAAAGTGCAGAGGAATGCTACTCCCAAGATACTAGGTGCGCATTCACACTTGAAGGTGCCACTCCCTCAAAGCAACACTACTAAACAAAAAAATCACAGAAAAAACTAAGATAAAAACATCCTGCACGATATGATACAAATTTGCGTAGTAAATTTATGTAGGTTTGCTTGAGGAGTGGCACCTTCAAGTGTGAATGCGCACCTAGTATCTTGGGAGTAGCTTCCTCTGCACTTTTGCCCCCCCCCCTATCCAATGAGCGCCTTAATTAGGTGGTACATATGGCTGTGCTGGCTCTCCCTCCCATTGGTTGCTTGATGCACATGGAGGTTACTAGGAACAGCACACCATATGTGCGGCGTCTGCGCTCCTGAACATAGAAAGCCCAACGGCTTAGGTAGGTTTAGCGAGGACCCGCCTGACCTGAGACCACTTGACGCTCGGTAGGCGGGCTTAAATGTGTTTTGATCAAAATATATTGACTAAGTGCTCAGACATTATCATATCAGAGTGAGGACTTAGTCCGTATATAGTGCTTGAATCTGCTTTAAGAAGTGCATTATTATCTTATTTCTGTGGTTTCTCCAAATTTGGTGAATTTCACCCGAATATGTAACATTCAAATCAGTGAAATGTTTTTACCTGTCTACTAGGTACAGCAGGGATATATCGACCAAAAATTGGTGAATTTCACACGAATATGTAACAGACAAATTAGTGAATGTTACCTGTCTACTAGGTAGAGCAGGGGTAGATCACACCAAAAAATTGGTAAATTTCACCCGAAAATGTAGCAGACAATTAGTAAAATGTCTTTACCTGTCTACTAGGTAGAGCAGGGGTATATCACACCCAAAAATTTGTTAATTTCCCCCGAATATGTAATAGACAAATTAGCGAATGTTTTTGCCTGTCTACTGGGTATAGCAGTGGATATCACACCCAAAAAGTGGTGTTCACCTGAAAATGTAACAGACAAATTAGTGACATTAAAAATAAATTAAGCACAAAAAAAAAAATTATTTATGAGGTGGAGGTCCATATGGAGTAGGAGTTTGAGGAGGCGGTGGACGTAGCGGTGCAGTTGGTAGCTATTTTTTTGTTTTAATTTTAAATTTTCAAATTAGGGTACACTCCAAAAGCAGACAAATTTGTAAAATGTCTTTACCTGTCTACTAGGTAGAGCAGGGGTATATCACACCCAAAAATTGGTTAATTTTACCTGAAGTACAGACAAATTAATGTTTTTTTTTTTAACCTATCGACTAGGTATTGCAGTGGTATCACACCTAAAAATTGGTATTTCACCTGAAAATGTAACAGACAAATTAGGAAATTGTTTACCTGTCTACTAGATAGAGCAAGGGTATATCACAACCAAAAATTGGTGAATTTCACCGAATATGTAACAGACAAATTAGTGAAATGTTACCTGTCTACTAGGTAGAGCAGGGGTATATCACCCCAAAAATTTGTGAATTTCACCCGAAAATGTAACAGCCAAATTAGTGACATGTTTGACCTGTCTACTAGGTACAGCAGAAGTAAATCACACCCAAAATTTTGTTAATTTTACCCAAAAATGTAACATTCAAATTAGTAAAATGTTTTACCTGTCTACTAGGTGCAGCAGGGGTATATCAGACCCCAAAATTGGTGAATTTCACCCGAATATGTACAGACACATTTGTAAAATGTTACCTGTCTATTAGGTAGAGCAGGGGTAGATCACACCCAAAAATTTGTTAATTTCACACCGAATATGTAATAGACAAATTAGTGGAAATGTTTTTTACCTGTCGACTAGGTATAGCAGTGGTATAATCACATCCAAAAAGTGGTGAATTTCACCTAAAAATGTAACAGACAAATTAGTGAAATTACCATTAAAAATAAAATTAAGCACACAAAAAAACACAAAAAACCTTGATTTATGAGGTGGAGGTCCATATGGAGTAGAGTTTGAGGAGGCGGTGGACGTAGCGGTGCAGTTGGTAGCTATTTTTTTGTTTTAATTTAAATTTTAAATTTTCAAATTAGGGTACACTCCAAAAGAATGGAAAATATCAAAAATACAACAACGAGCAATTGCGCTGCAGTATACAATGGCTGGGTAAGGCCGGTATACATGTCTATTCTGCACAAGGTACGGATAAGTCTTGTGGGATCCATGCCTGGTTCATTTTTAATAACGTGAGCTTGTCCACATTGGTGTGGACATGCGGCTGTGCTTGCCTGTGATAACGCCCCCTGCCCTGCTAAACACAAGTTCAGACAATACACTGAATGTATGGCAGGCCAGCACCTCCAAGGCATAAAGAGCAAGCTCAGGCCGTGTGCCCAATTTGGAGACCCAAAGATGAAGGGGGCAGACCCGTCATTCGGTATGTGTAGGCATGTGCACACATACTGCTCCATCATGTTTCAGAAATGCTGCCTCCTGCTAAGACATTCCATATCAGCTGGTGGTGCTGGTTGTTGTGGCGTGCTGACAGCTTTTCCACATTTTGGCCATGCTAACCCTGCCTTCTGAGGTGCTGGTGGTGCCCCAACTGCGTTGGCGACCACTTCCTCCTCCTCTGCCTTTGCCTTGTGTTTCCACTTTGGCCCCGCTGTCAGATGGGAATGCCACCAGCTGCGCTTCTACCAGCGTTCGCTTGTAATCGCGCATCTTACGATCACTCTCCAGTATGCTGTCCTTGTAACGATGATCCAGCAGCGTGACCACCCAGTAATCATCACAAATTAGAATGTGGGCAACTCAGCGGTCGTTGTGGAGACACTGCAGAATATAATCGCTCATGTGTGCCAGGCTGCCAGGAGGCAACGAAAAGCTGTCCTCTGAGGGAGGTGTATCATCTGTGTCCTTTGTATCCCCCCATCCACGCGCCAGTGATGGCCATGAGCTGGTTTGGGTGCCACCCTGCTGTGAAAACGGTTACTCCTCCTCCATCTCCTCATCCTCCACCTTATCATCCTCCAGAACTGTGACCTGGCTGGACAATTGTGTACCTGGCGTTTGTGGATGCAGGAACCCATCCTCGGAGCCACTTGTGAATGACTCGCTTTAAAACCCTATGTAATTATCCCTCTTCTTACTCCTCCTCCTCCTCCGAAACCATATCCTCCTCGCCAGAAGCATTTTTTCACGTGCTTCTGCTCGCACAGTTTAGCCAGCATGTGCAAGGTGGAATTCCACCTTGTGGGCACGTCGCATATGAGGCGGTGAGCTGGAAGATCGAAGTTACGCTGCAGCGCTGACAGGCGAGCAGCAGCAGGGTGAGAACGCCAAAAGCGCGTACAGACGGCCCGCACTTTATGCAGCAGCTCTGACATATCGGGGTAATTTTTAAGGAGCCTCTGCACCACCAAATTTAGCACATGCACCAGGCAAAGGATGTGCGACAAACAGGCTAGTCCCAGAGCTGCTATGAGATTTTGTACATTATCACACACCACCAGGCCGGGCTTGAGGCTCATTGGCACCAACCACTCATAGGTCTGTTGTTAAGGCCCGTCCACAACACCTGCGGGGTGGTGTTTTTCCCCCAAACAGATAAGTTTTAAAACTGCCTGCTGTCGTTTACTCCTGGCTGTGCTGAAGTTGGTGGGGAAGGTGTTACGCTGACTGGATGAGGAGCCGGTAGAGGATGAGGAAGCAGAGTAGGAGGAGGAAGTAACAGGAGGCAAACTGAAGCGCCCTGCAATCCTCGGTGGTGGAAGAACATGCGCCAAACTGCAATCCGCCTCAGGCCCAACCCCCACTGCATTTACCCAGTGTGCTGTTAGGAAGACATAACGTCCCTGACTGTGCTTACTGGTTCACGTATCCATAGTTTGGTGGACCTTGCCACAGATGGTGTTGTGCAGTACACACCTGATTTTGTCCCCCACTTGGTTGTGCAGGGAAGGGATGGCACGCCTGGAAAAGTAGTGGTGGCTGGGCACAACATACTGTGGGACAGCCACTGCCATAAGGCTTTTAAAACTCTCCGTATCCACCAGACGGAATGACAGCAAGGCCAGTAATTTTGAAATGCTGGCATTCAAGGCCAGGGATCGCGGGTGGGTAGGATGGTACTTTCTCTTCTGCTCCAGTGTTCGGGAGTTGGAGAGCTGAACGCTTCCGTGGGACATTGTGGAGATGCTTGTTGACCCAGTGGTGGTGTTGCTGGCAGATCCTCTGTTTGCGGCGTTGCAGACGTACTGTCTAGGGGACGACTGCTCCGCTTTTGCACCCTGTTCCCTCTTCTGTTGTGCTGGTGGCTCTGTGTGACCACTGCCTCTTACTCCGAACTACACAGGTCACTTGCATGACCTTGATGCCATGTGGGGTCAAGGACCTCATCGTCCTCCACATCATCTTCCACCTAGTCTACACCCCTGCCTTCCTTGTCGGTCTGCACACTTTCGAAAGCCACAGCAGTAGGCACCTGTGTTTCATCATCATCCAAGATGTGCTGCGGTGGTCCTCCCATGTACTCATCTCGAAACTAAAGTGGTTGGGCATCTCTTCCACTTTTGGGGCAGGGCTAGGTGGATGGCCCTGGAAAACCCTGCTAGCAGAGTCATCAAAAAGCAGAAGAGACTGCTGCATAAATTGGCGCTCAGACTGCTTGGCTGATTTGCAAGGGGGTGAGGTGATAGACTGATGGACATTGGCTGCAGGTGCCAACTCTGATCTTTCAGCATTAGACTGGGTGGGAGACAATGTGAAGGAACTGGAGGCACTGTCAGAAACCCAATCTACTATCGTCTTTACTTGTTCTGGCCTCACCATTTGTAGATCCGCATTAGGCCCGACCAAATAACGCTGAAGGTTCTGTTGCCTACTTGCTCCTGAGGAAGGGGTTTCACTTGTGCGTGTAGCTGGCACAGATCGACCACGTCCTCTCCCTGCAACCGGAGCTCCACCAGCAGCACCACGACCTGAGCCACGTCCCTTATTTGACGCTCTGCTCATATTTCTAATTTAGGATCTTGCCCAAAATGGGTATATTTTTATAACAGAATATAACAGCAGTATATAATGCGTTTATCTCACACTGACAGATGCAGCAAAGGCTGCAAAATAAGTATTTTGCCAAAATGGGTGTTTTTTTAATAACAGAATAGAACACCAGTATCTAACACATGTATCTCACACTAACAGAATAGAACAGAATATTATTGCAGTATTTCTAGCTTGTATGTCACACTTACAAATGCTGCTAAGGCCACAGATGTAGGGTCTCGCAAAAAAATAGTGATTTTTTAAACCCATAAAATTATTGAAGTATTGCAAGCTTGTATTTCACACTGACAGATGCAGCAAAGGCTGCAAATTAAATATTTTGACAAAAATGGGTGTTTTTTTTTTAACCAGATTATTATTGCAGTATTTCAAGCTTGAATTTGATGGCACAAAAGCACATATGCTGTGCTGATGCACTGAGCTTGCATAAAATGGCCGCCGCCGCCCACCTAACTAACATACGAATAAAAGTTATTTTTCTGTGTCACTGGGCTCAGGGCAGGGTAAAAAGATTATGCACTGCACCCACACAACTAAATCTATGTAGATTGCTGAGTTAAAAAGCACTTCCAATGAAAGATTATTTCCTCGTCTCTCCCTCACAGCAGCAGCATCCTCTCCCTACACTAATAACAGCAGAGTGACGAGCAGCGCTACATGAGTCCAGCTTATATAGAGGCTGGGTCACATGCTGCCCTGGCCAATCACAGCCATGCCATTAGTAGGCATGGCTGTGATGGCTTCTAAGGGCACACAAGTTAAACGTTAGTTGATTGGCTGCTCTGCAGCCTTTCAAAAAGCACCATTAACTCGCCGAACACTGAACCAAAACTTTTCCTGAAAAGTTCGGGTTTGGGTCAGGGTCCAAAAATTATAATGTTCGGTATGAACCCGAACTTTACAGTTCGGGTTCGCTCACCCCTAGTCATGGATTAAAATCTTGCAGGGCACACAAGGTCCAGGCCTATTTAAAGTTTTCCAATGACCATCTCTATGATCCAGAGGAGGCATCGGAGATGATCATTCTGTCAGATGAGAACAAAATAGAACTTGTTGGTATCAACTCCACTTGCTGTGTTTGGAGAAGAAGAAGAAGAATAAGTACAACCCCAAGAACACTGTCCCAACTGTGAAGCATGTGGGTGGAAACATCATACTTTGGGGGTGTTTTTCTGCAAAGGGGACAGGACGACTATTAAAGAGAGGATGGATGGAGCCATATATCACGTAATTTTGGCCAACAACCTCCTTCCTTCAGTAAGAGCTCTGAAGATGGGTTGAGGCTGGGTCTTCCAGCATGACAATGACCCAAAACACACAGCCAGGGCAACTAAGGATTAGCTCCGTAAGAAGCATTTCAAGGTCCTGGAGTGGCCTAGCCAGTCTACAGACCTAATCCCAATCGAAAATCTTTGGGGTGAGCTGAAACTCAGTGTAGACCAGTGACTGCCCCAAAACCTGAAAGATCTGGAGAAGATCTGTATGCAGGAGTGGGCCAAAATCCTTGCTGCAGTGTGTGCAAACTTGGTCAAGAACTACAGGAAACATCTGACCTCTGTAATTGCAAACAAATGTTTCTGTACCAAATATTAAGTTCTGTTTTTCTATTGTATCAAATACTTATTTCATGCAATAAAATGCTAATTAATAATTTCAAAATCATATAATGTGATTTTCAGTTTTTTTTTATTTTTTTATTCTCTCTCACATTTGAAGTGTACCTATGATAGAAATTACAGACCTCTTCATTCTTTGTTGGGGGGAAAACTTGCAAAATCGCCAGTGTATCAAATACTTATTTTCCCCACTGTAGGATGCCCCCTCTTTTCTTCTCTGGCAAGGTCATTTGCTTACTTTTTGCTATCTGGGAAAGATATTCAAACTATCTTTTTTTACAAAACAGAAAAGAATGCTAAATTAGCATTGCTAATATTTTCTCGTTGCAAACAAAACAAATCTTGGCTGGTTCGCTTATTTCTGCATCAGACCCATCTACCCTCATTCATAGCCCAACACAGAATGATGTTCTACATCATTACTGTGATTATTAACTGTCTATATATATTATACAAGTCAATTTCTTTACACAACATTATCATTTTTACTATAAGTTTTAAATTTTTCATCTCCAAAATGATGTCATGAGTAAGTAAAGTTCAGTTTGTGTGTTTTTATTAATTAAAGAATTAAACTAAATTTGCAATTGATTATTTTTAGATTTCTCCAGTAAGCAGACCACTGGAGACTCATTAGGCAGCAGCAGAGACATCTCCCAGGAGTTCTTCTATCTGGCTCCTCGCCTTCATTTTAAGCATAAAAAGGCATTGTAGCTCATATACAGTGAATGTGCCTGTAGGCTGTGGAATGTGAGGACACCGCTGTCTAACATTGACTTTATTCTCCTCTAGAACTCGTCTTAGGAACAAAACTGAAGATAAGCCAAGAAAAGGAACCATAAAAATGAATGCTGAGACCAAACAAATATCCAATGGTAGTACGGTGAGGTAAACCCTTGAAAAAAAAAAACCTGTAAGAAAGAAATCTAAAAGATTATTCTCACAAGTCTCTGAAGTTCATTTATGCCAAAATACAGAAATAAAAAATGGTTATTTTTTTCTCTTTTACTCACTTTAATCTATTAGGAAACAGTGTGATCTCTGACTTTCAATGCACACCTCATGTTGAATGCTCTCCAGGCTAATTTTCTATTATTTGTAAGAAACATATAAGAATATAATTGCCTATAACTATATATATTGCATTTGATGTGACCTGTTACAAAGAATCTGGAAAGCCTATATATTTATAACGTATCAGACTTTATTAACATATAATACTGAATTATGGAAAAACCTACATTGTAACTAGAGATAAGCGAATTGAAGTTGACAAAGTGGAATTCGATCTGAATTTCAGGAAAAATTTGGTTCTCACCGAATACGAATTTCCTCACGCTTTGTAGTAACGAATCACATTTTTCCCTAAAATGTCTGCTGCATGTTTGAGGACATGGAGCAAGGAAATCTGGGAAGGTGAGATCACCCATAATGCCATGCATGCAACCAATCAGCAGCCAGCCAGCCCTGTGATGTCATAGCCCTATAAATAGCCTCAGACATCTTGGATTCTTTGATTCTGCCATTTTCAAGTGTACTTAGTGCAGGGAGAGACATCAGCAGATGCTAGGGACAGTGCTAGGTAAGACTTCATTGTGCTAAAAAAAACTAGTTACAAGTGCAGGTAAAAATTATTTAAGCTGTAGGGAAAGAATAGGGAGGAATCATTCCACAGCTTTTACATTGAACAGGGTTCAGTTGGATCAGGTTACAGCCTGGGTAATAGGAACAATCCTATTACACCTTGCTGCACTGACTGCGGATACAAATTGCCATTATACAGCTCTGTAATTCCAGCAAACTATTCTTGTTATTGGGGTGCAAGTGCTGTGTGATACAGCCATTAACAGGGGTTATTACAATGAAATATGTCTACGTCTTATTTGCCCTTGTGCGGTGCAGTTATATGTTCTAAATTATTTTTTGGCTTGTATTAGTGGGAAAGTCAAAAATTACAGCCCTTCTTGCCGTGCATTAGTGACTAAAGTAAAATATATTTTCTGTTCAGTGGTGCAGTTATATATTCTAAAGACCTTTTTGTCGTGTATT
The DNA here is from genome assembly GCF_014858855.1 of Bufo gargarizans. Taxonomy (NCBI): domain Eukaryota; kingdom Metazoa; phylum Chordata; class Amphibia; order Anura; family Bufonidae; genus Bufo; species Bufo gargarizans. The sequence continues at coordinate 7,615,410 of NC_058081.1, read as the reverse complement.
AGTGGCAAAAGAAAAATATATTTGTCGTTCAGCTTTGCAGTTAAATGTTCTAAAGCCTTCTGTGGCATGTATAAGTGGAAAAAAATAAGGGCCTATTTGCCGTTCAGCGGTGCAGTTATATGTTCTAAAGCCATTTTTGTTGTGTAATAGTGGCAAAAGAAAAATACACACTGCCTGTCCAAAAAAAAAGTTGCCACCTGGATTTAACTAAGCAAATAGTTATGAGCCTACTATTGGATAATTACTGCATGGGCGATTATCTTTCACCTGGCAACAAGTTATTTAACCCCAACTGGTGCAATGAGTTGCTTCTCATTCCTTAAACAACCATGTCGAAAGACACAGCTCATGGTCGTGTAAAAGATGCTAGTCTGGAAAGATAGTGGGGACCCATCGCATTCGAGTAAGAAATGTGGTGGGGAAAAAATCCTAAATGATCGCGATCGGCGATCACTTAAACGTGTGGTGAAATCAAATCGAAGAAAAACAACAGTAGAACTAAGGGCTAATAGTGAAAGTAAGAGCATTTCCACATGCACAATGCGAAGGGAACTCAGGGATTGGGACTAACAGCTGTGTAGCCGTAAGAAAACCACTACTCAGTGAGGCAAACCAGAAAAAAAAAAGGCTTCAATTTGCTAGGGAGCATAAAGATTGGACTCTGGAGCAATGGAAGAAGGTCATGTGGTCTGATGAGTCCAGATTTACTCTGTTCCAGAGTGATGGGCGCATCAGGGTAAGAAGAGAGGCAGATGAAGTGATGCACCCATCATGCCTAGTGCCTACTTTACAAGCTTGTGGGGGCAGTGCTATGATCTGGGGTTGCTGCAGTTGGTCAGGTCTATGTTCAGCAACAGTATGTGCTCCAAGAATGAGGTCAGCTGACTACCTGAACATACTTAATGACCAGGTTATTCCATCAATGGATTTTTTCTGTCCTGATGGCACAGACATATTCCAAGATGACAATGCCAGGATTCATCGGGCTCAAATTGTGAAAGAGCAGTTCAGGGAGCATGAGACATCATTTTCACACATGGATTGGCCACCACAGAGTCCAGACCTTAACCCCATTGAGAATCTTTGGGATGTGCGGGAGAAGGCTTTGCCCAGCGGTCAGACTCCACCATCATCAATCAAAGATCTTGGTGAAAATTAATGCAACACTGGATGGAAATAAATCTTGTGACATTGCAGAAGCTTATCAAAACAATGCTACAGCGAATGTGTGCCATAATCAAAGCTAAAGGCGGTCCAACGAAATATTAGAGTGTGTGACTTTTTTTGGTGGCACCTTTCTTTTTGGACAGGCATTGTATTTGCCGTTTGCTGTGCAGATATATGTATTAAAGCCATTCTTGGCGTGCAATAGTGGCGAAAGAGAAATATATTTGCCGTTCAGCAGTGCAGTTATATGTACTAAAGCCCTTTTTGTGGTGTACTAATGGCAAAAGAAAAATATATTTGCCATTTGCACTGTAGTTATATGTTCTAAAGCATTTTTTGTTGTATATTAGTGGCAAAAAAATATATATTTGTCGTTTGCGGTGCAGATATTTGTTCTAAAGCCCTTTTTGTCCTGTATTATTGGCAAAAGAAAAATATCTTTGCCGTTCAGTGGTGCAGTTAAATGTTTTGGTGTGTATTAGTGGGGAAAAATAAAAAGGGCTTATTTGCTGTTGTGTGGTGAAGTGAGAAAATTACAGCCCTTTTTGGTGTGTATTAGTGGCCAAAAATATATATTTGCCGTTCAGCGGTGAAATTCCATTGTACTACAGCCATTTACAGGGTGTATTAATAGAATAGATACGTACGTATTCGTTGTTCTGCATTGAATTGTGATTGTTATATTTATTTTTTGGGGGTGTATTAATAGGAACAAAAATACAGGAAATTTGATGGGTGATTGTAGACTTTCTTATGTATGAACCGATTTACATCGATTAGGCATTCATTGGTGAAGTTTTTTTTGTGATACAGCGTTTTGAGGGAAAATTGGTCGGTAACTGTAACTATGGTCAAGGACAATATATGTCCTTTACGGTCCACTGGGTAAATGTGGTTTCTGCCCAGCCACACCAGCAACTTGGCCAGGTGATGCTGCTTCCGCCTCCACGTTTTCATGCCATTGGTCCTGCAGCAATGTCTACCTCTAGCAATACTGATGGATTACTGACCAAATGCTGAACGAGTGAAGGCAGATGCTCAACAGACAGGATCCGTTTTTTTGGGTGTTATTGTTCTGAGGATCAGTGGAAGGGCAAAATAATCAGTGACGTCAACACAAGCTTACTGCTGACACCCTCTCCACTCTGTCGGGGGGCTCTACTTGTATAAGTGTTTAATAGAACAGGTTCTGTAGACATCTATGTGGAATCAGCTGATGATGGTGTAAAAGGAGTGCGCTTCTTCTTGACGCTAACATCGACCTGTAAGGCTGAGTTCATACTTGAGTTATTCGGTCAGTTTTGGCCCCGTGACTGCCCAAATAAGTGAAGTGTGCAGTGATTCTAAGAGCGACATCTGTCATCTGCCTGTCATACTGACTCACAGTATTATTTCACTACCACAGCAGACTCCCTATGTGTGTTACTGCAAGGCACAGTGTTCTACACCACTGTAAAGGCTCTCTGTAGCCAGGATATATATGGTTTTTTTTTTTTTTTACTCGATTCATGAGTAAATAAATTTGTATTGAAGCAAGTTTTTTCAAAAAAATCAGCAAACCGGCCGAATCAAATTTGTAAAAAATTTGCTCATCTCTAATTGTAACTTGAAAAAAAAAAAAAATTGACTATTTTTGAAATATAGTATGCTTAGAAAACAGTGCAAGTTGGAGATTTAGCAAATCTAATATATAAAGTGAGTGTATGTATGTGTGTATATATGTATATATGTATGTATGTGTGTATGTATACATATATATGTGTGTATGTCTGTATATATGTATGTATGTATATATGTGTATGTATGTATACATGTATGTGTTTATGTATATATATATATATATGTGTGTGTGTATGTATGTATACATGTATGTGTGTATGTATGTATGTCCGCTAAAGGAATCATCACCATTGCATTTACTGTACAATCACAAAATTTTGCACAGCCATCTACTGTACATCATGAACTATGTTTTGAGTGGATATTTTCACCCCGCACTTTCCAATTATTTGCCAAAAATACTTTCAGTAACCTAACCGCTAAACTACATGAGCCAATGTCTGTTGTCTGTTGTGGTAGTTAGCCTGAATAGTTATCAGGTTTAGTTTGAGCGAACCCGAACTGCAAAGTTAGGGTTCGTACCGAACTTTGCGGACTTTTCCACTGAAATTCGGGTTTTCGTGATTTCATTATTTCCCATTATAACATGGTTATAACGGAAAATAATAGAATCCTTAAGACAGAATGCTAAATAAAAGGTTGATTGAGGGGTTAAAAATAATTTTAAAAAACTCACCTCATCCACTCAATCACGCAGCCAGCATCTTCTTATTTCCTCTTTCTGCAGGACCTGCAAAAGGACTTGCGATGACGTCACCGAGCTTACCACACCAAGCTTCTATCTTCATTCAGCAGGACCTGCTAATGACGTCACTGCACTCACCAAGTGGTGAGTGCAGTGATGTCATTGCAGGTCCTTTTGCAGGTCCTGCAGAAAGAAGAAAGAAGAGGATACTGGCTGCGCGGTCAAGTGGTTGAGGTGAGTTGTCTTAATTATTTTTAACCCCTCAATGTACATTTTATTTAGCATTCTGTCTTAAGAATGCTTTTATTTTCCTTTATAACCAGGTTATAATGGAAAATATGAAAAAGTGAAGTTCGGGTCCCCATTTACTTTAATGGGTTCCGGGTTCGGGGTCAAGTTCAGGTCCCAAACACAAACTTTGACCTAAAGTTCGGCCGAACCTGGCGAACCCGAACTTCCATGGATTCGCTCATCCCAAATCAGGTTGCATATAGCAATCAATTCCAGCTCAGCTTCTATTTTGCTACAGGTCAATAATATGAGCTCTGATTGGTTTCTATAGGCTACGAAGGACATTCTTCGTATAAGACGCTTATATGTGAGTTAATATGATTTTGATTGCGACGCTTAGAAAATCTTATTGTAGAGGCCGATGTAACTCACATGACCTTACGTGTATACTAATTATGTGGGATTTTATCTATTGCAATTTAAAGACAATAATTAGAGATGAGCAAATTTTTTAAAATTTCAAAATTCAAATTTATAATAAACATTTGGTTTGATCCGAATTTATTTGTGGCAAATTGCATTAAAAACTGCTGCAGAGAGCCTTTATAGTGGTGTAGAACACTATGCCTTGCAGTAACACACATAGGGAGTCTGCTGTGGTCGTGAAATAATACTGTGAGTCCGTATGACATGCAGATGACAGGCATCGCTCTTAGAATCACTGCACACTTCACTTATTTACACAACAAAAAGGGCTTTAGAACATATAACTGCACCGCTGAACGGCAAATATATTTTAGTTTTGCCACTAATACATGACAAAAAGGGCTGTAATTTTCGCACTTCACCACTAATAAGCCCTTTAGAACATATAACTGCACTGCACAAGGGCAAATAAGACGTAGAAATATTGCACCCCAATAACAAGAACGGTTTGCTGGAATTACAGAGCTATAAAATGGCAATTTGGATCCCCAGTCAGTGCAGCAAGGTGTAATAGGATTGTTCCTATTACCCAGGCTGTAACCTCCCCTACTGAACCCTGTTCTACATAAATGCTGTGGAATAATTCCTCCCTATCCTTTCCATACAGCTTGAATGATCTTTCCCTGCACTGGTAAATAGTTTTTCTAGCACAATTAAGTTTTCCTAGCACTGTCCCTAGCGCCTGCAGACGTTTGTCCCTGCACTAAGTACAATAGAAAATGGCAGAATCCAAATGGCTGATGCTATTTGTAGGGCTGTGAAATCACAGGGCTGGCTGGTTGCTGATTGGCTGCATGCATGGCATTATAGGTGCTCCTGCCTTCCCAGAGTTCCTTGTTCCATGTCCTCATGTAGGAAAAAAATTGGATTTGTTACCACGAAGCGTGAGGAATCTTGGATTCGGTGTGAATCACGTTTTTCCTGAAATTTGGATCGAATTCCACTTCATCAACTTTGATTCGTTCATCTCTAACAATAATGCCCTGCTTTGGAGGTCTTTGTTAGGGGGACAGGAGGGGCCGTGTGGAAGTCACTGTGAAAGGAGCGGGCAGCTGTGAAGGTCAAATAAGAGGGTGGGTTGCTGTGGAGGTCACATATTAAGAAAGAGGTGCACTGTGAGGGACATAGTGTTAAAGGGTGGGGGACTGTGGAGGTCACTGTTAAGGGGACGGGGTGCTGTAGATGCCACTGTTATAGTGGATAGTGTTGATATCTTTTAACGACACACACAAAAATGAAATTAAATTGATTAAATATACCCGTGAGAAGCCGGGTCTGTCTGCTAATATATTTAAAAGCTGATCTTGTTGGGGTTTTGATTGAATCAATAGAAATATGAACTTATAATGTGCCTGATTTATAAACTCTTACATGTAAAGTCCTTATAGTGCCGATACTTTATTTGCTTCCTATGGTGCAACGGTCTTGAAGCCTGAGAGAGGGGATAGATTACAATCTTTTGCAATCTATTTGGATTAATTACTACACAAAAATATGGGTACTCAAATTCCAAAAATCTAAAAGTAAGGGAATGAGACACTTCTGTAATTTGAATTCTAAAAGTCTGTATACAAACATATATCAGACAGAAGGCATTTTGTTCTGAAGAGGAACTATTTCCAATACGGTGACGAGTTTTCCTTGCAGCTGTAAGAGACTTCTACAAAACTGAGGATAATTTTGTGCTTTCATTTGGGTTTATAATACATGTGAAATAATGGCTTAGAAATATGGATGATATGTTTCCAGCATGGGGTGAAATGGAAGATAGTTTATTACCTACTAGCGTTAAGCGACCATGCTCGGCCGAACTGGTGTTCCACTCGAGCATCGCAATTCTCGGCCGAATAACGCTTATGCTCGATCGCGATGCTCGAGTCAGTGTGTTTAAATCTCGTTTAGCCTCTATTTCTGAAAAATGTGTGTCGGGATGTGAACTCACAACCTTCTACATTAGAGGCAAGACCTTAACCATTCAGCTTTGGCAGACTAGATGGGCCAAGTGGTTCTTATCTTCCAACACATTCTATATTTCTATGTTTCTATAAAGCTGAATGATAAACTGTGTCAGGAAAACCTCATAGTAGTTTGTAATATAGTAAGTATTCGTATGCAAGTATCATTTTATATTTCACTGCAGGTTGACATGTAACTGTATAGAGTAGTGGTTAAGGTTCTTGTCTCTAATGTAGAAGGTTGTGAGTTCAAATCCTGGCACAGATAGTTGACTTTTACATATTTTATATTTGTTTTTAGTAATTGTAAAAAATGTATGGCACAAAATAAATGTGTAATTAGTAATTACACATTTATTTTGTGTCATACATTTCTTTTTTATTACTAAAAAAATATAAAATATATAAATTTAGATAAAAGCAATTTATCTAACATATATTTATTTATTTTTTACACAGGAGAACAATCTGACTGCAGTAATTGAGTTTTTCCTCTTAGGTTTTCAAGTCAGCCAAGGTTTAAGAATTTTCCTATTCTGTCTTCTCCTGGTGGTTTACTGTGGGACAATATGTGGGAACCTCCTGATCATCATCCTGGTGTCCATCAGCAAGAACCTCCACACTCCAATGTACTTCTTCATCTCACAATTGTCCATTAGTGACATCTTATTGACCACAGATATTGTTCCCAACCTGCTCTACATCCTACTGAATAATGGGGCAACCATTACTTTTATTGACTATATTACTCAGTTTTATTTCTTTGCTGGTACAGAAACATTTGAATGTCTTCTTCTTACAGTGATGTCTTATGACAGATATGTGGCCATATGTAATCCTCTCCGTTATACTTCTATCATGACCAGTGGACATTGTGTGATTTTGACCATCTTCTGTTGGTTGCTTGGGTTTTCTAGTGTTTTGCTTTACATCATAACAATTCAAAAGCTAAATTTTTGTGGCCCAAACATCATTGACCATTTATTCTGTGATCTTCTTCCCTTATTAGACCTTGCCTGTTCTGACACTTATCTTGTTTACCTTGAAATGTATTTACTAAGTATTACAACCATCTTCATCCCAACCACAATCATTGTAGTGTCTTATACTAATATCATTTTAGCAGTCTTAAGGATCCCATCCAGTACTGGTAGACAAAAAGCCTTCTCCACCTGCAGCTCCCACCTCATTGTGGTCTCCATCTTCTACTGGACAATATTTATTGTTTATGTTGTCCCAACAAAAGTCCTAACGCTCTCCACAAGTAAAATCCTTTCTCTTCTTTATACTGTATTTACTCCTTTCATAAATCCCATCATATACAGTCTGAGAAATAAAGACATTAGGAAAGCTGTGCAGGAAATATCTCATAAGTTTTCTCTATACAACACAGTTTTTTCACTGTAGATACTGTAGGCTAGAGTTGTTGCGATACCAAATTTTTTATTCGATTTCGATAGCATAAAAAAGTATTGCGATACTCGATACCATTCGATACCACGTAAAAAAAATAAAACGCCAAAAAAGCCATGTGCATTCCGCATTTAAAAAAATGGCAAATTGCGCAGTTTTTATTTAATAATTTTTCTGTTACTGTGCTCACTGCATAGATTTTTTAAATAATTTTAATAGTTTGGACTTTTCGGACGTGGCCATATGTAATATGTTTATTTATTGTTTATATATTTTATATGTAAAATTGGGAAAGGGGGTGATTTATACTTTATTTTGGTGATTTTTTTAAAACTTTTTATTTAATAACTATTTCCCCCCTTAGTGGCTAGAACCTGGGATCTTTTAATCCCTTGTCCTATTCACCCTGATAGACTTCACACGCTCCCTGCTGCCCTGTGCATAGTACACACAGCAGCAGGAATATGACTATGGCAGCCAGGGCTTCAGTAGCGTCCTGGCTGCCATGGTAACTGATCGGAGCCCCAGGATTACACTGCTGGGGCTCCGATCGGAACTGCCACTGCACCACCAATGAAGAGGGGTGAGGGGACCCTGTGGCCACTGTCACCAATAAGAAGGGAAGGGGACCCTGTGGCCACTGCCACCAAAGTTTTTAATACTGGGGGGGTTGAGGGAGGCGGGCACACTGTGCTTTAATACAGGAGGTGGGTGCCTGCAACAGATCAGCAGAAGTTAACCCCTTATGAGCCACACCTGAGGGGTTAACTGTCGCTGATCACAGCTCCCTGTCAGAGGCAGGGTGTCGGCTATGTGATTCTGCTGCCGGCACCTGCCTCCTGTATTAAAAGTTAAAGACAACCTTTCATAGGTCCGGACTTTGTTAAGTAGCAGGCTACATAGAGCAGCGCCCAGGGATCCCGCTGTGGCCCAGTTACTGTATCCAGCTCCGTATGCTAATTACTACTATTGGAGTAATGGGTAGGAGACATCAGCTTTTCTCCTGGGCGTTCCTTCTCCCTGGCTGTGATGTTCTGCGCTGCGATTGGACAGCTCTACAGCCAAGGAGAAGGAACGCCCAGGAGAGAAGCTGATATCTCCTCCCCATTGCTCCAATAGTAGTAATTAGCATACGGAGCAGGAGACAGTAACGGGGCGCAATGGTTGAGCTGAGCGACACCCAGGAATAATAGTAACTGCAAGGAGATCCCTGGGCGCTCTATGTAGCCTGCTACTTAGCAAACTCCGGAATCCTGACCCATAAAAGATCCTCTTATCATTGGTGGCACAGTGCGCCCGCCCCTCCTCCGCCCCTCTCTCTTTATTGGCAGCGCGGCACAGGGGGAGGGAAAGACTTCTTCCTTCTCCCCTGTGCTACTGAGGGAACATGTTCTGTTATACTAGACTGCGCAACAGCGCAGCCAAGTATTGAAAACATGGAAAGTATTGATTGGGTATCAAAATTTTGATGCCCACAACAACCCTACTGTAGGAATAACCTTAACCATTTAAGGATTGGGCAATTTTTTCAATTCCTCACGTATAAAGAGCTATAACAATAATTTTTTTTTGCTTATGCATTCACATAGCAGTATGAGGGCTTGTTTTTTTAAATGTTTTTTACAGAAAAATTTGTATTTTCTACAAGTTGAAAAACAATCCCTCAACCAGTCAATGGAAAAAAAAAAAGTTTTAGCTCTCTGAGGTCGGCAATGCAAAAAATAAAAATCTAAAAAGTCTAAAAAAACTTTTAATTGTATTAGTAAAATTTTAAATTAAAAAAACATAAAATTATCACATATAGGGTTAAGCTAAACCAAACTGTAAAGTTTGGGTTCGTACCGAACTTTAACCACTTAAGGACCACAGGTTTATACCCCCCTAGTGATCAGGCCCTTTTTTACAAATCGGCACTTCACAATTTTAACGGTTTATTGCTCGGTCATGCAACTTGACACCCAAATGAATTTTACCTCCTTTTCTTCTCACAAATACAGCTTTCTTTTGGTGGTATTTTATTGCTGCTGAGATTTTTTGTTTTTCTGATATTAATCCAAAAATATAGCAATTTTCTCAAAAAAGTGTATTTTTAACTTTTTCTGGTAAAATTGTTCAAAATTGTTCAAGTTTGTGTCAGAATGTATTGTGCTACATGTCTTTGATTAAAAAAAAATCCAATAAGTGTATATTTATTGGTTTGCGCAAAAGTTATAGCGTTTTCAAACTATGGTACAAAAATGTGAATTTCCGCATTTTGAAGCAGCTCTGACTTTCTGAGCACCTGTCATGCTTCTTGAGGTAATAGAATGCCAGGATAGTATAAATACCCCCCAAATCACCCCATTTTAGAAAGAAGACACCCCAAAGTATTTACGGAGGGGCATGGTGAGAACATGTATGATTTTAAAAAAATTCACACGTTAGCGGAAAATGACACTTTCTAAAGAAAAAAACAAATAATAAAGTTTCCATTTCTGCTTACTTCTGGCAAAAAAAATAAAAAAATATCCCATGGACTCACTATGCCCCTCAGTGAATACCTTGGGGTGTCTACTTTCCGAAATGGGGTCATTTGTGGGTTGTGTTTACTGTTCTGGCATTTTGGGCTGGGCTAAATTGTGAGCAACCCTGTAAAGCCTAAATGTACTCGTTGGACTTTCGGCCCCTTTAAGCACCTAGGCTGCAAAAAAGTGTCACACGTGTAGTATCGCCGTACTCAGAAGAAGTAGGCCAATGTGTTTTGTGGTGTATTTTTACATATACCCATGCTGGGTGAGAGATATTTCTCACACACAGTATAGGTATATGTAAAAATACACCACAAAACACATTTCCCATGAGGGGCATGGTGAGTTCATAGAAGATTTTTATTTTTTTTGGCACATGAACTCGCCATGCCCCTCACGGAATACCTTGGGGTGTCGTCTTCCCAAAATGGGGTTACTTGTGGGGTATTTATACTGCCCTGGCAGCGTGAGAAGGGGCCCTACCTAAAGGGCACCATCCTCCGATCCTAAAGACGCCCCCTCCGCATTGTGATTGACAGGGCCAGGGAACGGAATTGTTCTCTGCTGGCCCTGCCTGTTTGCGGCCGTACCTGTCTTCAATCGGCGCAGGCGCACTGAGAGGCTCGGCGGCTCCATCCTCAATGCGCCTGCGCCGATGACGTCACATCTACACCCGGCGCAGGCGCATTGAGGATGGAGCGGGCGAGCGAGCAGCCGCTTCTCAGTGCGCCTGTGCCGATTGAAGACAGGTACGGCCGCGGCGCAGGCGCCAGATTTTGAATGCAAACAGGCAGGGCCAGCAGAGAAGGATTCCGTTCCCTGGCCCTGTCAATCACAATGCGGAGGGGGCGTCTTTAGGATCGGAGGATGCGGCTGCTACCAGCAAGTTTAGTGGGGTGACAGAAGCCCTTTAACTCTGTGCCCTTAGAAGCCATCACAGCCATGCCTACTAATGGCATGGCTGTGATTGGCCAGTGCAGCATGTGACCCAGCCTCTATATAAGCTGGAGTCACGTAGCGCTGCACGTCATTCTGCTCTTAATAGTGTAGGGATAGGATGCTGCTGCTGTGAGGAAGAGAATAGGAAAGTATCTGTCTGATATCAGAACTTGTTGTTAACTCTGTTATCTACAGCGATTTTTTTTTTTGTGGGTGCAATGCTAAATTTTTGTACTCTGCCCTGAGCCTAGTGACACAGAAAAATAAGTTTTATCCGTATGTTTGTTAGGTGGGCGTCGGCAGCCATTTTTTGCAAGTTTGGTGGAACCACCTCTGCATATGTGCCAGGGACAATAATTTAACCCTGTTCTTTTAGTTCAGTGGGCAACATATACCCATTTTTTAAGTGCACCTGCATATGTGAGAGGGGAAGGGAAAATAATATTGGGAATCTGTCTGTGAGTTCAGGGCCACAGGGGGTGACATATTTACATTTTTTTCTGTAAACTACTCCTGTGCTGCATATGTGAGTGTAATCAATTCAGTAAATCCATCTGTTAGATTCTGGGGGGACAAATCATATTTTTTTTCCAAAAAGTACCTTTGCAACCTGTGTTGCATTTTTGACAGTCCAATACAACCGTTATATACTGCTGTTATATTTTTGTTTGACAAATTAAAAAATGTTGTGACCGTGAAGTAATTGTATTAAATTTGCCTGTCACACTGTTGTGCGACCTCAAGAAATTTTTTATCTTTATGACACCGGCACAGCCTTACTGTCAGTGAACTTAATTGTTGACTATTGGCGGTTACATTGTCGCCTGACATAAACCATCTGTTAGTTTAGTGGGTGAACGCAAAGAATGATGAGAGCATCAAATAAGGGATGTGGCACTAGTCGTGGTGCTGCTGGTGTTGGTGGAGCTCCTGTTGCAGAGAGAGGATGTGGTCGATCTGTGCTAGCTACACGCACAAGTGAAACACCTTCCTCAGGTGCGAGTAGGCGACAGAACCTGCAGCGGTATTTGGTCGGGCCTAATGCGGCTCTACGAATGGTGAGGCCAGAACAAGTACAGGCGATAGTAGATTGGGTGGCTGACAGTGCCTCTGGTTCCTTCACATTGTCTCCCACCCGGTCCCCTGCTGAAAGATCAGAGTTGGCACCTGCAGCCCATGGCCATCTGTCTTTCACCTCACCCCCTTGCAAATCAGCCAAACAGTCCAGTCTCTTCTGCTTTTTGATGACTCTGCTAGCAGGGTTTCAAAGGGTCAACCACATAGCCCTGCCCCAGAAGTGGAAGAGATTGAGTGCACAGATGCCCAACCACTTATGTTTCAGGATGAGTACATGGGAGAACCATCACAGCATGTCTCGGATGATGACGAAACAAAGGTGCCAACTGCTGTGGATTTCTGCAGTGTGCAGACCGACAAGGAGGGCAGGGGTGAATACTGGGTGGAAGATGATGTGGAAGACAATAAGGTCCTTGACCCCACATGGAATCAAGTTCATGCGAGTAACCTGTGTAGTACGGAGGAAGAGGCGGTGGTCGCACAGAGCCACCAGCACAGCAAAAGAGGGAGCAGGGTGCAAAAGCGGAGCGGCTGTCAACTAGACAGTACGCCTGCTAGTGCCCACCGCACCAAGGGACCGAGCACACCAAAGCCAGCTCCAAGGAGTTCCCTGGCGTGGCCGTTCTTCAGACAATGTGCTGACGACAAGACATAAGTGGTTTGCACGCTGTGCAATCAGAGCCTGAAGCGAGGCATAAACGTTTTAAACCTGAGCACAACCTGCAAGACCAGGCATCTAAGTGCAAAGCACAAGCTGCAGTGGAGTAGACACCTCAAAAACCAAGAAAGGTCTCTGGCTCCTCCTGCTTCCTCTTCTGCTGCAGTCTTGGCCTCTTCATCCCCCTCTGGAGTGACAGAGGCACCTGCCACCCCGCCGACAGAGGATATGCCAGCAACGCCACCACTTCGGTCACCAAGCATCTCCACAATGTCCCATGGAAGCATTCAGCTGTCTATCTCCCAAACACTGGAGCGAAAGAGGAAGTACACCCCTACCCACCCATGATCCCTCGGGTCCCCATTGACTTCAATGGTGTTTGGGTTCAGGGTCAAGTTCGGGTCTCGATCTAAAAATTTTAGTCAAAGTTCTGCCGAACCCAGCGAACCCTATCATCCAGGTGTCTGCTCAACTCTACCAATGTAATCATCGTGATCCACACCCAATAAAGATAATCTGATATTTATGTTGTATGAATTACTGGGCAAAATCTAAAATTAAGAAAACAATGTCTGATTATTAAAACATTTTAAACAAAAATACCTTCAAGAACATGTAAGAAAAAAAAAAAAAAGCTTTTACCAACTAACCTTCCCATCCCCCACTTCTCTCTCTCACGATAAAGGGGACACTTAACTAAGGTTGATTTCACACAGGCGTTGCGGAAAAAGATGCAGGTGCGTTGCGGGAACATGCACGATTTTTCCGCGCGAGTGAAAAACATTGTAATGCAAAACATTGTAATTGTGAGAAAAATCGGCATTGTGAGAAAAATCGGCATGAGAAAAATCGGCATGTTCTTCACAGAAGTTCGGGTTTGGGATCGGTGTGTAGACTGTATTATTTTCCCTTATAATATGGTGATAAGGGAAAATAATAGCAATGTTAATACAGAATGCTTAGTACAATAGCGCTGGAGTGGTTAAAAAAAATATAAATAAATTCACCTTAATCCACTTGCTCGCGCAGCCTGGCTTCTCTTCTGTCTTCTTCTTGGAGGAATAGGACCTTTGATTACTTCACTGTGCTCATCACATGGTCCATCACATGATCCATCACCATGGTGATGGATCATGTGATGGACCATGTGATGAGCGCAGTGACATCATCAAAGGTCCTTTTCCTGTGCACAGCAAAGATGAAGACAGAAGAGAAGGCGGGCTGCGCGAACAAGTGGATTAAGGTGAGTTAAATTATTTTGAATTTTTTTTAACCCCTCCAGCCCTATTGTACTATGCATTCTGTATTAAGAATGCTAATTTTTTCCCTTATAACCACGTTATAAGGGAAAATAATAATGATCAGGTCTCCATCCCGAACATCTCCTAGCAACCGTGCGTGAAAATCGTACCGCTTCTGCACTTGCTTGCGGATGCTATGCGATTTTCACACAGCCCCATTCACTTCTATGGGGCCTGCGTTGCGTGGAAAATGCAGAATATAGAACATGCCGCAATTTTCATGCAACGCACAAGTGATGCGTGAAAACCAATGCTCATGTGCACAGCCCCATAGAAATGAATGGATCCGGATTCACCTCACGCATTGCACCCGCGCGAAAATCTCTCCCGTGTGAAAGGGGCCTAAGATGTGACTTGTGTTTTCATAGGTTCCATGTCTTTATGAGAACATATTTTATCATTTTCAACAGGTGTCTGTAATACACATGAGCGGACCTGTCGAGCTTTGGTTCAGTTTCGCCAAATTTTTCAGCCCGAACTAGATTGTTTTCAGTTGCCCTGGAAATTGGTATATAACCACCTCTTGTCTCCTAGGATTTTTAGGAAAACATGTTATCTCTTTTATTTTATTTTTTTATGAATTTTTCCCCCTTCCCACCCAAGCTCTTGAATGTAATGACAGCAAAAGTAAATGATGTCTGAGTGACACTGACATACATAGCTGACCAAGTGTTTTTTGTTTTTTTTGTCATTTTCCAAGAGCTATAACTATTTTATTTTGCCGTCTATGTAGCTGTATGAGGGCTTTTTTTATGGTACAAGTTGTAGTTATTAATGGTGCCATTTTGGGTTACATGTAACTTACTGGTTATCTTTTATTATCTCTTTCTGTGCGGGAGATTGGAAATAAACAGCAATACTGCCACTGAGTTTTTGTTATAAATTTTGTGGAGCTCATTTCTTTGACACAGATAACACAATAACTTTATTCTCTGAATCACTACAATTGCAGAGATACCAAATATTATTTTTTTTTTTACTTTTTACCACTTAGCACAATAAAAACCTTATTTTTAAAAGAAGAAGATCTCTTTTCATCGTCATATCCCAAAATCCATAACTTTATTATTTTACTTTCTACGGAGCTGCCTGAGGGCTTGATTTTTGCAGTATGACTCTTGCCGTTGGTATCATTTTTGAGACACAACACTTTTTGGTTGCTTTTGATTACATTGTTTTGATGATGACTAAGCAAGAAGCAGCAAATCTAGCTTTTTGTTGTTTTTACAGCATTCACTGTACAGGATAATGTACATGATATTTGTATTGTTGCTGGTTGTTATGGGTGTGAAGATATTAAGATATTAAACATGTGGGTGGGGGATTTAGCTTTTGCAATTTTTTCATTGAAAATATTTTTTTTATAAAAAAAACACATTCTTTTATTGGAATTTTTAATTTAATGAATGTTCTTTTTTTTTTTTTTTTTTTACTTTTTTAACCATTTAATAATCTCACAAGTGAGCTATAACAGGAACTATAGTGCATTGTACAGATGTAGTAGAGTAAACACACTTTACTATTTGTGCAAAATCAACACCTTTAGTTGGTTTTCAATGGCTTGTGTTACAGGATATCACAATGGGATAACACATTTGAGTTAAAGGGTTGTCCAGCTGTTAAAATTGATCTACAACCTATAACAAACTCCTGAAGGAAATAAGGGGCTTATGCCTATAAGATATATTTAAAAGTCTGATTTTATTGAAAAATACAGTAGTCACAATTAAAAATACATGATATATTGGACAAAAAATTAGATAATAGAATAATATCCCCCCAAAAAAGCTGTACTGAGTGCAAGACCCTACTCATCACACCATGCCCCCAAAAAGCTGGAATCACAAGTAAAATCAAATCTGACTAATAATGTAATAATAATACAATCTAACCCAGGGGGCCTAATATACCTTGGTATATCAAATTACCTAAATGGGGAGAGCAATACTCCCCAAAAGGTATCAACATAATATAACAATGTAAAGATGATCTTTAAATAGGTAGAAGGGCGGCAAACACCGTAGGTGTTCTGGATCATACGGCGCGATGCCCAGGGTGATGATCGTCGTGTCATCGCATGGAGTGCTGCACACCAGTAGGGAGAGAGCCAGCAGACAGGCCCATACAGAGCCGCGCATACGAACTTTAACTCCCAGGTGTCCTCGCAGTGCACACCAGTGACGCACACAATTACCACAGTGAAGGCAGACGCTTCCTAGCGCACATAGCGATGACATAAAGAATATATTAAGCAAATTAGAAAACACACCTAAAGGGGCATTTATATTGTCATAACTAGAGATTAGCGAAGTTTTGAAAAGTTTGACGCCGTCGATTCACCGAACTTCGGCAAGAAATTTGATTAGATGTGAATTAGTTTGTAACAAATCATGATAAATCAGCTATACCCAGGCCACTTTGCCTAATCATATTCATCACACAGCCCAATCTCAGTGTGAAGGCTGCAGGGAGAGTTTATCGCCATGTGCATTACATTCTACTACATCCATTTTTCATGTAGAAGCTAACAGATTAACTGCAAATGTGTCAGCAGTTATCCAAGATGCAGACGGTGAGATAACAGAACAGATCAAGAATGAATGGCGCAGCAGATGAACATGATGCACATAGCGATTACACAGAGCCTGCACTGTCCCTGCACTGTTTATGCAGTCTCTCTACCCTCTCCCTAGAGTGTCTCTAAACTCTCCCTATGATCTCCCTACACTGTCCCTGCACTGTCTATGCAGTCTCTCTACCCTCTCCCTAGAGTGTCTCTAAACTCTCCCTATGATCTCCCTACACTGTCCCTGCACTGTCTATGCAGTCTCTCTACCCTCTCCCTAGAGTGTCTCTAAACTCTCCTTATGATCTCCCTACACTGTCCCTGCACTGTCTATGCAGTTTCCCTACCCTCTCCCTAGAGTGTCTCTAAACTCTCCCTATGATCTCCCTACACTGTCCCTGCACTGTCTATGCAGTCTCTCTACCCTCTCCCTAGAGTGTCTCTAAACTCTCCCTATGATCTCCCTACACTGTCCCTGCACTGTCTATGCAGTCTCCCTACCCTCTCCCTAGAGTGTCTCTAAACTCTCCCTATGATCTCCCTACACTGTCCCTGCACTGTCTATGCAGTCTCCCTACCCTCTCCCTAGAGTGTCTCTAAACTCTCCCTATGATCTCCCTACACTGTCCCTGCACTTTCCCTATCCAATATTTCACAATTGAAAGTTTTGTGAAACACTGTCCCTAGCACTTGTCCCATCTATCCCTATGCACAGATCACAGTAAAATAGCGGAGATCGGGCAGGATGAGGCTTTTATAAGGCTGTGACATCACAGGGGATGGCAATCTGCTGATTGGCTGGCTGCATGGCATTATGGTTCATAACATATTCTCGGGCTTCTTACTTTAACTTTGTAACATGTGCAGCAGCCATTTTACAAAAAAAATTGATACGACAAAGCGAGAGGAAATTCGGATTCGTGGAAAATCCAATTTTTCCTAAAATTCGGAAAAAATTCAATTTGATGCACTTCAATTCACTCAACTCTAGTCATAATAATAATTAGAGATGGACTTGCGGCTCGCCCGACAGTTGTTTTGCAGCGAACTTTGAGTGTTCGTGATTCGGTGAACATGCGAACATATGGAGATAACTTTGACCCATGACACATCCATCGGGTGGTACAGGACAGCTAATTGAGACATTTTAGCACATGGACATACCCCCTACCTTATAAATAAACCCGATCTGGCCGCCATTTTACATTCAGTGTTTTGCCAGTGTAGGGAGAGGTTGCTGTGTGGAGCAGGGACAGACTGTTAGGGACACCAAACGCTAGCTAGTAGGCCCACAAAAGTCCTTTTAAGCACTAGTATAGGTGTGCTATCTATATGTGTGATACACAGAGGGGTGCAATATACCTATAATATACTTTTATAATGAGTCAAAAACACATAGATCTATATAGTGATCACCTGGAAGTCAGGGGCTTAGGGGCTAGGGGCTTACTAGGGACATTTTTATATAGGGTAAGGTTCCAGATGGGGTCGCTCTTATCAGGGTGGGTGGTCTGTGGTTAGGCTATCAGGGCCAGAATAGCTCCCCCTGTAGGGCAATATCAGAGACAGTTCTTTGCCCACCCTGTCCTTCAAAACCACATCATCATCTAGCCCAGGGATAGATGGTTTTTGCTTTCGCTCCGGGATTCATGGATGTGCACTGGAACCCCCCGGATTGTGGTAGGACATATGGTTTCTGATTTGGTGCCGCCGAGCACCTGATTTAGTGCCGCCGAACACTTGTTATTGCCGACCACATCTATGCTTTTTGCTTAACTTTAATAATTTAATTTATTTTCATTTTGAGGGATATCTTTTCCATTCACACGTCCGCAAAATGGGTCCGCGTCCATTCCGCAATTTTGCGGAACGGGTGCAGACCCATTCATTTTTAATGGGGCTGGAATGTGCTGTCCGCATCCTCATTTGCGGATCCGCATCCGCATTTGCAGATCCGCGCTTCCGCATCCGTGCTTCCGTTTACGCCAAAAAATAGAACATGTCCTATTCTTGTCCGCAATTACATACAAGATTAGGCATTTTCTATTATAGTGCAGGCGATGTGCGGCCCACAAATTGCGGAATGCACATTGCCAGTGTCCGTGTTTTGTGGATCTGCAAAACACTTACGGACGTGTGAATGGACCCTCATAGTAACATTATTAAAGGTTATGTTTTATCTTTATGTATATTCTAATGGATTGCCTTCCTTGTACAATGTTATAATATACTTTCTATGTTAGAAAGTATATTATAGTGCATTTGTATTGTGCGGCAGTTGTGTGCGGTTCTGCTGCGATACCGCAGGTATATAGAGGGACAAGCGTTATTGGAACAAATAATTTCTACTGGTGTGATATACCAGTCGTCCCACAAAAAAACTGATTGAAGCAGAGTGTTATATACCAATATACTTTCTTTATAGTGCATTTGGGTACTGTATAGTGCATTTGGGTACTGTATAGTGCATTTGCGCATGCGCGTACGCGAAAATTATATTGCCAATATTTTGCATTGAAAAAAATAATAAATGGAGATCTCAAATTTGAATAATACATCTGGTGTCACTGTCCATGTTGTGGGACTATTTGTGCACTTCTAGTAAGTATTTCTTGGCTGCAAATATGAGCTGAAGGTTTTTCAGGTTTGCCTCCCATTAAAATGAATGGGACTCGCTGCGAACTTGCGGTTCGCCAACATTTGATCGTGTTTGCGCGATCACGTTCGCAAACCGTCCTGGCAGATGTTCGTCCATCACTAATAATAATCAGTAGCCCCACCAAGTGGGAAATGATATGCAAATTCACATCCTCTCATTTCAACTACATAGATCCCTTACCCAGACTATAACACACCCAGATGGGTGACCATATAATTATGGATAATACTAGTGTTGACTGAATTGAAGCTGATGAAGTGGAATTCGATCTTAAGTTGAGGAAAATTTTGATTTGCACCGAACCCGAATCTCCTGGAGCCTCGTGGTAACGAATCAATTTTTTCCTAAAATGTTACAAAGTGAAAGTAAGAAGCCCGGAAACGTGAGATCACCTTTAATGCCACGCAGACAGCCAATCACCAGCTAGCCAGTCTCTGTGATGTCACAGCCCTATAAAACCCTCATCCCTCCTCTCTGCCATTTCACTGTGAACTGAGTATAGTGAGAGATGTAACAATCAATAGGGATAGTGATTAAGAAAGCCTTTAAATTGTAAACTATTAGATAGGAAGAGTTCAGAGACAGTGTAGGGAGAGTTTTTACACAGTAAAGGGACAGCATAGGGAGAATAAAGGGACTAATTGAACATTGTCCCCCCTGTTTAATAGATAAGCAATTCTATTACACCTTGATTCACTAATTGGGGTGAACAAGCGGTCTAATACTACTGCTATTGGGGTGTACACAATGTTTTATCGATAATAAATTCTATAACGCTTTGATTCTCTAACAGGTGCAAGAAATCTGTCTAATACTACTGCTATTGGGGTGTCCACATTGTTTTAATATTTAAAGGGATTCTGTCACCTCCCCTAAGGCAAAAAACGATTTAAAACCAGCCATGCAGCACAGCTTACCTGGATTAGGCTGTGCTGTTCAATCTTGAAATCCGTCCAGCAGTTAGTTCAAAAAACGAGTTTGATCAATGAGGAAATGCGTCCTGAAGGTGCCCAGAGGGGCGTTTTTTTCTTCTGAGAGAGCCCAGTCCCGCCCCTTTTTCAGTGCCCAGCCCGCCTTCCTTTTACTTCCTAACTGCCGCCTCCAGCCTGCCACAGCCTCCCCTTCCTCTCCTCCCCCTCCCTCTTGCCGAACGAAGTCTCGCACAGGCGCAGTACCCACTGAGGGCTGCGCCTGTGCGATCATCAGGAGACTGAGGGCGGCAGCTTCATCTTCGTCACTGGGCATGCGCCGAGCCCAGTGACGTCCGATGCTCGCTCTTCCCTGCTGAGGGAAGAGCGAGCATCGGACGTCACTGGGCTCGGCGCATGCCCAGTGACGAAGATGAAGCTGCCGCCCTCAGTCTCCTGATGATCGCACAGGCGCAGCCCTCAGTGGGTACTGCGCCTGTGCGAGACTTCGTTCGGCAAGAGGGAGGGGGAGGAGAGGAAGGGGAGGCTGTGGCAGGCTGGAGGCGGCAGTTAGGAAGTAAAAGGAAGGCGGGCTGGGCACTGAAAAAGGGGCGGGACTGGGCTCTCTCAGAAGAAAAAAACGCCCCTCTGGGCACCTTCAGGACGCATTTCCTCATTGATCAAACTCGTTTTTTGAACTAACTGCTGGACGGATTTCAAGATTGAACAGCACAGCCTAATCCAGGTAAGCTGTGCTGCATGGCTGGTTTTAAATCGTTTTTTGCCTTAGGGGAGGTGACAGAATCCCTTTAAGTAATTCTATAGTGCCTTGATTCTGAAATTGGGGTGAAAAAGCAGTCTAATACTAGTGCTATTTTACACTTACAGTTAATGTTACTGTACAATATGTCCGACAGATAGGTGCCTAGTCCTTTCAAGTGAACATGCAGAAGTAAAAATGTTTCTGGAGCTGGTAGAAGTAGCAGCAGAAGTAGGAGGGGGGTAGCAGATGTTGCAGCAAAAGGCCAGAGATGCCAGTGTTATCCAGCGGTCGTGTGTTGACCAGCAAGCCAGCTGTCCTTGAATGGCTGACTTGGTCTTCAACATCATCTCAATTGACATCAGACACCCACAGCCAGGAGTCGGTGGGTTCCCCTGACGCCTGCTTAGTTGGCATGGTCAGCTTCTTTTTTTTTTTCTTCTACTTCTGCTCCGGAGGTATTGTATGCTGCTGGCTCTGCTCAGCTTTACAGTAAGGACAAGCTTATTCAGGACAGTCAGCAGCTACTGCCCAGCCCAGATTTGGAGGAGAGATCCGCTGCTTCCTCCTGTAGGCACTGCGTGGGATTAGGTGTTGCAAGTGGTCAGGACATGGCTATGAGACTGGTGAGGGTGACATCAGTGACATGCAGATGGTAGTGGATGATGATGTAGCCAATTGCACGTGGGAGCCAGGTGAAGAGGTGGCTTCATCATCATAATCAGGGGGAGAGGATAGTAGCTTTCCTGTGAGACAGTAGCAGGGTGGCAATGTGCAGCTCAGCCAGCAGGGTGTAAGCATGACTGTAGCCAGCAGGGTGGAAGCAGTGTCTGGGCTAAAGCTAAACGTGCTGTGCCCGGGGTAGACCGTCTTCTACTTAGGAGCCTACTGGTCAGGAAACAACTAGCAGGGCACAAATTCATAGAGGCAGTGGCAGACAGTCAGCATGCAGTGGTGGTAAAATTCCATACTCGTTGGTGTGGAAATTTTTTGTCAACTCCCCAGAGGACATTAGTGTGGCTGTATGTAGCATTTGTGTTCAGAAGGTGAAGCGTGGCCCGGGTGACGGCCCTGCATCATCACATGAAGTGTCACCATAAGGTTGTGCTAATGTTGTGGTACAGTCTGAGGCATCTCCTAGCGGCCCTTTTCCAGCAGCCAAGGCTACATCACCTCAGCAGAAGAAAGCTATGTTTCCTTCCCATCATCTACTGGTCCTGGTCTCTAATGAGCACTTTTCTTCACCCACCTACTGAAGAAACCATCCAGCAGCAGCAGGACATGTAACATAACCTGAACCAGCAGGTGGTGGCATACTTGGTCTACATCCAAGATCCCCTGGACTACTGGGCAGTCAAACTTGATTTGTGGGCGCAACTGGCCAGGTTAGCCTTGGACAATCTTTCTTGTCCGGCCAGTAGTGAGTCATCAGAGCGGGTGATTAGTGCGACGAGGGGACGTAGTTACCCCCAAAGAGAACTCACCTTTCAACACAAAATGTTGAGAGAATCACCTTTTTAATGATGAGTCAGGCGTGGATCAGCCAGGATTTGCACACTGCAGTGCCTGATGCATCAGATTAGATTGTTCCGGTAGCCACACCAATAAATGGTGAAAAATAGCCCATTACTCCTGGTCACATGCTGTATTATTCTGATGCTGCCACCTGCTTCATGCCACACACCTGCTGCCTCTGCTGTCATCTTCTCCCACTGCCACCATCTTGTGCTGTTATTGCCAATGCTGTTGCCACCATTCCCACTCTGTGACTGGGCCACAATGATAACTCATAATGCTGTTGCCACCTTCCCCACTCTGTGATGGGGCCACTATTGTTTGGCCTTTTTGACATTGCAGTTTATTTTGCTATTCTCCTGATCCTTCAGAAGATATGACAAAGGGAAACCACAATGGATCCTGTCTTTATAGTATCCATAAGGCCTCTATCCCTGGTCAGTATTTTGCATCAGGATTTGCTCATGATTTGAAAGCCAAAAGCAGAAGAGGATCCAAAACACAGAAGACATGCAAATACTTTCTTCACATGTCATCATGTTTTGGACCTACTCCTGTTTTTTTTGGCCTTACCAATACTGATCAATTACCGACCAAATCCTGACCGTGTGAAGGTGTTTGCTCAAAAGACAGGATCTGTTGGGTTGTTCTTCTGAAAAAAATACAATGACGTCAACAATAACTTACTGCTGACACCCTCTCCACTCTGCAAAGAATAAGGGCATCAGTTCCCACAGCGAGAATTGCACCTTATCCTCCAGGGTTCCTCAGTCACACTATTGCCTACAGTATGTCATACTGATTCCAGTATGTGGATGTTATTCCTTTTGTTTGTTGTGGTCTTGAACCGTCTCCAAATATGTGGCCAGTATGTATTCTTTCTGCAGTGACCAGTGAGTTTCTTGGAAGTTTTAAGTTGTTCCTTCAGACACTTCTACAACATGTCTCTACAGAACTTTTACAGAATGGTGGTCCAGATTTTCATCTTGTTCATTCTGTTATGATTGGGTTTTTGACAAGCAGTGATACAATGGATTGTTCAATAGTGTTGAGCGCAAATATTCTAATCGCAAATTTTAATCGCGAATATCGCCACTTCGATAATTCACAAATATTTTAAATATAGTGCTATATATTCGTATTTGCGAATAGTGTTGATCGCGAATATTCTAATCGCAAATTTATTGTGAATATTGGAACTTAGCAACATCCCTAGCAACCAATAGGAAAGTTGCCTACCCCTTAGTATGGATTGCAAATATTCTAATCACAAATTTTTATCACAAATATATTACATTGCTGATTTTCGCAATCAAGTAAATAATGACTGGAAATCACAAATTCTCTCATTTGCAAATTTATGGCGAATATTCGCCCAAAAAATTTGCGAAATATCTCAAATTTGAATATTGCTATGCCGCTCATCACTATTATTCAATGCACAAGGTTTGATATACATTGGTCTTCTATTCTGTATTACGAAGCCATGATGACTGTGCACACTCCTGTATTGTTCATTGACAAGTTGCTTCTACAATTCATGATGGAAGACCTCTGCTGAGTAGAGTTGAGCGGACACTTGGATGTTCGGGTTCGAGAAGTTCGGCCGAACTTCCCGAAAATATTCGGGTTCGGGATCCGAACCCGATCCGAACTTCATCCCGAACCCGAACCCCATTGAAGTCAATGGGGACCCGAACTTTTCGGCACTAAAAAGGCTGTAAAACAGCCCAGGAAAGGGCTAGAGGGCTGCAAAAGGCAGCAACATGTAGGTAAATCCCCTGCAAACAAATGTGGATAGGGAAATGAATTAAAATAAAAATTAAATAAATAAAAATTAACCAAAATCAATTGGAGAGAGGTCCCATAGCAGAGAATCAGGCTTCACGTCACCCAACACTGGAACAGTCCATTTTCATAAATTTAGGCCCAGCACACAGGCAGAGGAGAGAGGTTCCGTAACACAGAATCTGGCTTCATGTCACCAGAGAATCAGTCTTCATGTCATAGCAGAGAATCAGGCTTCACGTCACCCACCACTGTAACAGTCCATTTTCATAAATTTAGGCCCAGCACCCAGGCAGAGGAGAGAGGTCCCGTAACAGACAATCTGGCTTCATGTCAGCAGAGAATCAGTCTTCATATCATAGCAGAGAATCAGGCTTCACGTCAGCCACCACTGCAACAGTCCATTGTCATATATTTAGGCCCAGCACCCAGGCAGAGGAGAGAGGTCCCTTAACAGAGAATCTGGCTTCATGTCAGCAGAGAATCAGTCTGCATGTCATAGCAGAGTATCAGGCTTCACGTAACCCACCACTGTAACAGTCCATTGTCATAAATTTAGGCCCTGGCACCCAGGCAGAGGAGAGAGGTCCCGTAACAGACAATCTGGCTTCATGTCAGCAGAGAATCAGTCTGCATGTCATAGCAGAGAATCAGGCTTCACGTCACCCACCACTGTAACAGTCCATTTTCATAAATTTAGGCCCAGCACACAGGCAGAGGAGAGAGGTCCCTTAACAGAGAATCTGGCTTCATGTCACCAGAGAATCAGTCTGCATGTCATAGCAGAGAATCAGGCTTCACGTCACCCACCACTGTAACAGTCCATTGTCATAAATTTAGGCCCTGGCACCCAGGCAGAGGAGAGAGGTCCAGTAACAGACAATCTGGCTTCATGTCAGCAGAGAATCAGTCTTCATGTCATAGCAGAGAATCAGGCTTCACGTCACCCACCACTGTAACAGTCCATTTTCATAAATTTAGGCCCAGCACCCAGGCAGAGGAGAGAGGTCCTATAACAGACAATCTGGCTTCATGTCAGCAGAGAATCAGTCTTCATATCATAGCAGAGTATCAGGCTTCACGTCAGCCACCACTGCAACAGTCCATTGTCATATATTTAGGCCCAGCACCCAGGCAGAGGAGAGAGGTCCCTTAACAGAGAATCTGGCTTCATGTCAGCAGAGAATCAGTCTGCATGTCATAGCAGAGAATCAGGCTTCACGTCACCCACCACTGTAACAGTCCATTGTCATAAATTTAGGCCCTGGCACCCAGGCAGAGGAGAGAGGTCCCGTAACAGACAATCTGGCTTCATGTCAGCAGAGAATCAGTCTTCATATCATAGCAGAGAATCAGGCTTCACGTCATCCACCACTGCAACAGTCCATTGTCATATATTTAGGCCCTGGCACCCAGGCAGAGGAGAGAGGTACCTTAACAGAGAATCTGGCTTCATGTCAGCAGAGAATCAGTCTGCATGTCATAGCAGAGAATCAGGCTTCACGTCACCCACCACTGTAACAGTCCATTGTCATAAATTTAGGCCCAGCACCCAGGCAGAGGAGAGAGGTTCCGTAACACAGAATCTGGCTTCATGTCACCAGAGAATCAGTCTTCATGTTATAGCAGAGAATCAGGCTTCACGTCAGCCACCACTGCAACAGTCCATTTTCATAAATTTAGGCCCAGCACCCAGGCAGAGGAGAGAGGTTCCGTAACACAGAATCTGGCTTCATGTCACCAGAGAATCAGTCTTCATTTTATAGCAGAGAATCAGGCTTCACGTCAGCCACCACTGCAACAGTCCATTTTCATAAATTTAGGCCCAGCACCCAGGCAAAGGAGAGAGGTTCCGTAACACAGAATCTGGCTTCATGTCACCAGAGAATCAGTCTTCATGTCATAGCAGAGAATAAGGCTTCACGTCAGACACCACTGCAACAGTCCATTTTCATAAATTTAGGCCCAGCACCCAGGCAGAGGAGAGAGGTTCCGTAACACAGAATCTGGCTTCATGTCACCAGAGAATCAGTCTTAATGTCATAGCAGAGAATCAGGCTTCACGTCACCCACCACTGTAACAGTCCATTATCGTAAATTTAGGCCCTGGCACCCAGGCAGAGGAGAGAGGTCCCGTAACAGACAATCTGGCTTCATGTCAGCAGAGAATCAGTCTTCATATCATAGCAGAGAATCAGGCTTCACGTCATCCACCACTGCAACAGTCTATTGTCATATATTTAGGCCCAGCACCCTGGCAGAGGAGAGAGGTCCCTTAACAGAGAATCTGGCTTCATGTCAGCAGAGAATCAGTCTGCATGTCATAGCAGAGAATCAGGCTTCACGTCACCCACCACTGTAACAGTCCATTGTCATAAATTTAGGCCCAGCACCCAGGCAGAGAAGAGAGGTTCCGTAACACAGAATCTGGCTTCATGTCACCAGAGAATCAGTCTTCATGTCATAGCAGAGAATCAGGCTTCACGTCACCCACCACTGGAACAGTCCATTTTCATAAATTTAGGCCCAGCACACAGGCAGAGGAGAGAGGTTCCGTAACACAGAATCTGGCTTCATGTCACAAGAGATTCAGTCTTCATGTCATAGCAGAGAATCAGGTTTCACGTCACCCACCACTGTAACAGTCCATTTTCATAAATTTAGGCCCAGCACCCAGGCAGAGGAGAGAGGTCCCATAACAGACAATCTGGCTTCATGTCAGCAGAGAATCAGTCTTCATATCATAGCAGAGAATCAGGCTTCACGTCAGCCACCACTGCAACAGTCCATTTTCATAAATTTAGGCCCAGCACACAGGCAGAGGAGAGAGGTCCCGTAACAGACAATCTGGCTTCATGTCAGCAGAGAATCAGTCTGCATGTCATAGCAGAGAATCAGGCTTCACGTCACCCACCACTGTAACAGTACATTGTCATAAATTTAGGCCCTGCCACCCAGGCAGAGGAGAGAGGTCCCGTAACAGACAATCTGGCTTCATGTCAGCAGAGAATCAGTCTTCATGTCATAGCAGAGAATCAGGCTTCACGTCACCCACCACTGTAACAGTCCATTTTCATAAATTTAGGCCCAGCACCCAGGCAGAGGAGAGAGGTCCCGTAACAGACAATCTGGCTTCATGTCAGCAGAGAATCAGTCTGCATGTCATAGCAGAGAATCAGGCTTCACGTCACCCACCACTGTAACAATCCATTGTCATAAATTTAGGCCCTGGCACCCAGGCAGAGGAGAGAGGTCCCGTAACAGACAATCTGGCTTCATGTCAGCAGAGAATCAGTCTTCATATCATAGCAGAGAATCAGGCTTCACTTCATCCACCACTGCAACAGTCCATTGTCATATATTTAGGCCCAGCACCAAGGCAGAGGAGAGAGGTCCCTTAACAGAGAATCTGGCTTCATGTCAGCAGAGAATCAGTCTGCATGTCATAGCAGAGAATCAGGCTTCACGTCACCCACCACTGTAACAGTCCATTGTCATAAATTTAGGCCCAGCACCCAGGCAGAGGAGAGAGGTTCCGTAACACAGAATCTGGCTTCATGTCACCAGAGAATCAGTCTTCATGTCATAGCAGAGAATCAGGCTTCACGTCAGCTACCACTGCAACAGTCCATTTTCATAAATTTAGGCCCAGCACACAGGCAGAGGAGAGAGGTTCCGTAACACAGAATCTGGCTTCATGTCACCAGAGAATCAGTCTTCATGTCATAGCAGAGAATCAGGCTTCACGTCACCCACCACTGTAACAGTCCATTGTCATAAATTTAGGCCCTGGCACCCAGGCAGAGGAGAGAGGTCCCGTAACAGACAATCTGGCTTCATGTCAGCAGAGAATCAGTCTTCATATCATAGCAGAGAATCAGGCTTCACGTCAGCCACCACTGCAACAGTCCATTGTCATATATTTAGGCCCAGCACACAGGCAGAGGAGAGAGGTCCCTTAACAGAAAATCTGGCTTCATGTCAGCAGAGAATCAGTCTGCATGTCATAGCAGAGAATCAGGCTTTACGTCACCCACCACTGTAACAGTCCATTGTCATAAATTTAGGCCCAGCACCCAGGCAGAGGAGAGAGGTTCCGTAACACAGAATCTGGCTTCATGTCACCAGAGAATCAGTCTTCATGTCATAGCAGAGAATCAGGCTTCACGTCAGCCACCACTGCAACAATCCATTTTCATAAATTTAGGCCCAGCACCCAGGCAGAGAAGAGAGGTTCCGTAACACAGAATCTGGCTTCATGTCAGCAGAGAATCAGTCTTTATGTCATAGCAGAGAATCAGGCTTCACGTCACCCACCACTGTAACAGTCCATTTTCATAAATTTAGGCCCAGCACCCAGGCAGAGGAGAGAGGTCCCATAACAGACAATCTGGCTTCATGTCGGCAGAGAATCAGTCTGCATGTCATAGCAGAGAATCAGGCTTCACGTCACCCAACATTGGAACAGTCCATTGGCATATATTTAGGCCCCGGCACCCAGACAGAGGAGAGGTTCATTCAACTTTGGGTAGCCTCGCAATATAATGGCAAAATGAAAATAAAAATAGGATTGAATGAGGAAGTGCCCTGGAGTCCAATAATATATGGTTAAGGGGAGGTAGTTAATGTCTAATCTGCACAAGGGATGGACAGGTCCTGTGGGATCCATGCCTGGTTCATTTTTATGAACGTCAGCTTGTCCACATTGGCTGTAGACAGGCGGCTGCGTTTGTCTGTAATGACGCCCCCTGCCGTGCTGAGTACACGTTCAGACAAAACGCTGTCCGCCGGGCAGGCCAGCACCTCCAAGGCATAAAAGGCTAGCTCTGGCCACGTAGACAAATTAGAGACCCAGAAGTTGAATGGGGCCGAACCATCAGTCAGTACGTGGAGGGGTGTGCACACGTACTGTTCCACCATGTTAGTGAAATGTTGCCTCCTGCTAACACGTTGCGTATCAGGTGGTGGTGCAGTTAGCTGTGGCGTGTTGACAAAACTTTTCCACATCTCTGCCATGCTAACCCTGCCCTCAGAGGAGCTGGCCGTGACACAGCTGCCTTGGCGACCTCTTGCTCCTCCTCTGCCTTGGCCTTGGGCTTCCACTTGTTCCCCTGTCACATTTGGGAATGCTCTCAGTAGCGCGTCTACCAACGTGCGCTTGTACTCGCGCATCTTCTTATCACGCTCCAGTGCAGGAAGTAAGGTGGGCACATTGTCTTTGTACCGTGGATCCAGCAGGGTGGCAACCCAGTAGTCCGCACACGTTAAAATGTGGGCAACTCTGCTGTCGTTGCGCAGGCACTGCAGCATGTAGTCGCTCATGTGTGCCAGGCTGCCCAGGGGTAAGGACAAGCTGTCCTCTGTGGGAGGCGTATCGTCATCGTCCTGCCTTTCCCCCCAGCCACGCACCAATGATGGGCCCGAGCTGCGTTGGGTGCCACCCCGCTGTGACCATGCTTCATCTCCTCCTCATCCTCGTCCTCCTCGTCCTCCAGTAGTGGGCCCTGGCTGGCCACATTTGTACCTGGCCTCTGCTGTTGAAATAAACCTCCCTCTGAGTCACTTCGAAGAGACTGGCCTGAAAGTGCTAAAAATGACCCCTCTTCCTCCTCCTCCTCCTCCTCCTCCTCCTCCTGGGCCACCTCCTCTTCTATCATCGCCCTAAGTGTTTTCTCAAGGAGACATAGAAGTGGTATTGTAACGCTGATAACGGCGTCATCGCCACTGGCCATGTTGGTGGAGTACTCGAAACAGCGCAACAGGGCACACAGGTCTCGCATGGAGGCCCAGTCATTGGTGGTGAAGTGGTGCTGTTCCGCAGTGCGACTGACCCGTGCGTGCTGCAGCTGAAATTCCACTATGGCCTGCTGCTGCTCGCACAGTCTGTCCAGCATGTGCAAGGTGGAGTTCCACCTGGTGGGCACGTCGCATATGAGGCGGTGAGCGGGAAGGCCGAAGTTACGCTGTAGCGCAGAAAGGCGAGCAGCGGCAGGATGTGAACGCCGGAAGCGCGAACAGACGGCCCGCACTTTATGCAGCAGCTCTGACATGTCGGGGTAGTTGTGAATGAACTTCTGCACCACCAAATTCAGCACATGCGCCAAGCAAGGGATGTGCGTCAAACCGGCTAGTCCCAGAGCTGCAACGAGATTTCGCCCATTATCGCACACCACCAGGCCGGGCTTGAGGCTCACCGGCAGCAACCACTCGTCGGTCTATTGTTCTATACCCCGCCACAACTCCTGTGCGGTGTGGGGCCTGTCCCCCAAACATATGAGTTTCAGAATGGCCTGCTGACGTTTACCCCGGGCTGTGCTGAAGTTGGTGGTGAAGGTGTGTGGCTGACTGGATGAGCAGGTGGAAGAAGAGGAGGAGGAAGCTGAGTAGGAGGAGGTGGCAACAGGAGGCAAAGAATGTTCCCCTGCGATCCTTGGCGGCGGAAGGACGTGCGCCAAACAGCTCTCCGCCTGGGGCCCAGCTGCCACTACATTTACCCAGTGTGCAGTTAGGGAGATATAGCGTCCCTGGCCGTGCTTACTGGTCCACGTATCTGTGGTTAGGTGGACCTTGCCACAGATGGCGTTGCGCAGTGCACACTTGATTTTATTGGATACTTGGTTGTGCAGGGAAGGCACAGCTCTCTTGGAGAAGTAGTGGCGGCTGGGAACAACATACTGTGGGACAGCAAGCGACATGAGCTGTTTGAAGCTGTCTGTGTCCACCAGCCTGAATGACAGCATTTCATAGGCCAGTAGTTTAGAAATGCTGGCATTCAGGGCCAGGGATCGAGGGTGGCTAGGTGGGAATTTACGCTTTCTCTCAAATGTTTGTGAGATGGAGAGCTGAACGCTGCCGTGTGACATGGTTGAGATGCTTGGTGACGGAGGTGGTGGTGGTGTTGGTGGTACATCCCCTGTTTGCTGGGCGGCAGGTGCCAACGTTCCTCCAGAGGCGGAGGAAGAGGCCGAGGCGGCAGCAGCAGAAGAGGTAGCAGGGGGAGCCTGAGTGACTTCCTTGGTTTTAAGGTGTTTACTCCACTGCAGTTCATGCTTTGCATGCAGGTGCCTGGTCATGCAGGTTGTGCTAAGGTTCAGAACGTTAATGCCTCGCTTCAGGCTCTGATGGCACAGCGTGCAAACCACTCGGGTCTTGTCGTCAGCACATTGTTTGAAGAAGTGCCATGCCAGGGAACTCCTTGAAGCTGCCTTTGGGGTGCTCGGTCCAAGATGGCGGCGGTCAGTAGCAGGCAGAGTCTCTTGGCGGCGGGTGTTCTGCTTTTGCCCACTGCTCCCTCTTTTGCTACGCTGTTGGCTCGGTCTCACCACTGCCTCTTCCTCCGAACTGTGAAAGTCAGTGGCACGACCTTCATTCCATGTGGGGTCTAGGACCTCATCGTCCCCTGCATCGTCTTCCACCCAGTCTTGATCCCTGACCTCCTGTTCAGTCTGCACACTGCAGAAAGACGCAGCAGTTGGCACCTGTGTTTCGTCATCATCAGAGACATGCTGAGGTGGTATTCCCATGTCCTCATCATCAGGAAACATAAGTGGTTGTGCGTCAGTGCATTCTATGTCTTTCACCGCTGGGGAAGGGCTGGGTGGATGCCCTTGGGAAACCCTGCCAGCGGAGTCTTCAAACAGCATAAGAGACTGCTGCATAACTTGAGGCTGAGACAGTTTCCCTGGTATGCATGGGGGTGATGTGACAGACTGATGGGCTTGGTTTTCAGGCGCCATCTGTGCGCTTTCTGCAGAAGACTGGGTGGGAGATAATGTGAACGTGCTGGATCCACTGTCGGCCACCCAATTGACTAATGCCTGTACCTGCTCAGGCCTTACCATCCTTAGAACGGCATTGGGCCCCACCATATATCGCTGTAAATTCTGGCGGCTACTGGGACCTGAGGTAGTTGGTACACTAGGACGTGTGGATGTGGCAGAACGGCCACGTCCACTCCCAGCACCAGAGGGTCCACTAACACCACCACGACCATGTCCACGTCCGCGTCCCTTACTAGATGTTTTCCTCATTGTTATCGTTCACCACAACAACAAAAATATTATTTGGCCCAATGTATTGAATTTAAATTCAGGCCTTTTTTTACAGACACCTAACACTATCTGGCTATCTATTTAGGTACCGTATTACTCTAATACAGGCACAGCAGTAACCACAGATTTAGCTGACTATAAATTTGAGGCCTAGTATTTAGGTGCTGGGTGACAGGTATAGGTTTACTGACAGAATTAGACTGGGATATGCACAGTAGCGTGTGTGTGAAGTTATTCAGAATGACCCTATCTGCACCTTGAATCTGATATACCTTTTTAGGGATGAATTTAAAGTAGCTCTGATACAGCAGAAACCACTAAATTAGGAAATTGCTAAATTGGGAATTGTATTTCAACCCAGAACAAAAAATGTGCTTTGACGGACACTAAATAACTTGCCCAGCCACAACAGTACAGCAGTAACGACAGATTTATCTGGATATAAATTTGAGGCCTAGTATTTAGGCGCTGGGTGACAGGTATACGTTTACTGACAGAATTAGACTGGGATATGGCCAAAAAATAACCACACTATTGATGGTTAAATGCACTTGGTGTGACAGCTTGACCAACCACACTACTGAGGGTTAAATGCACTTGGTGACAGGCGCAGCTTGCCCCTGATGTAGTATATGGCCAAAAAATAACCAGACTATTGCTGGTTAAATGCACTTGGTGTGACAGCTTCACCCTGATGTAGGATTTAGCCAAAAAACAACCACACCATTGAGGGTTAAATGCACTTGGTGACAGGCGCAGCTTGCCCCTGATGTAGTATATGGCCAAAAAATAACCAGACTATTGCTGGTTAAATGCACTTGGTGTGACAGCTTCACCCTGATGTAGGATTTAGCCAAAAAACAACCACACCATTGAGTGTTAAATGCATTTGGTGACAGGCGCAGCTTGCCCCTGATGTAGTATATGGCCAAAAAATAACCAGACTATTGCTGGTTAAATGCACTTGGTGTGACAGCTTCACCCTGATGTAGGATTTAGCCAAAAAACAACCACACCATTGAGGGTTAAATGCACTTGGTGACAGGCGCAGCTTGCCCCTGATGTAGTATATGGCCAAAAAATAACCAGACTATTGCTAGTTAAATGCACTCGGTGTGACAGCTTCACCCTGATGTAGGATTTAGCCAAAAAACAACCACACCATTGAGGGTTAAATGCACTTGGTGGCAGCTTGTGCTGGCACACCACAAGACACAAAATGGCTGCCGATCACCCCAGAAAAAAGTGACTGAAAAACGCTCTGGACAGCCTAAAAACAGTGAGCAATTCAATAGCAGCAGTTCAATGATCCACAGCTGCAGATCGATCTCTGAATGAAGTCCTTTGGAGGAGTTAATCACTGCCTAATCTCGCCCTAACGTCGCGGCTGCAACCTCTCCCTATGCTGATCAGAGCAGAGTGACGGGCGGCGCTATGGGACTCCAGCTTAAATAGAGGCTGGGTCACATGGTGCTCTGGCCAATCACAGCCATGCCAATAGTAGGCATGGCTGTGACGGCCTCTTGGGGCAAGTAGTATGACGCTTGTTGATTGGCTGCTTTCCAGCCTTTCAAAAAGCGCCAAGAAAGCGACGAACACCGAACCCGGACTTTTACGAAAATGTCCGGGTTCGGGTCCGTGTCACGGACACCCCAAAATTCGGTACGAACCCGAACTATACAGTTCGAGTTCGCTCATCCCTAGTTGGAAGCTGTTGGCTTGCTGACTGGCCTCAGCCTGGAGAGTTATGTGGGAAAACTGCTGGATCATTTTGAGGAGACTGAAAAGGCTGCTGCTGCTGATGCTGTGACTTCTGCTGGTGGCGATGGGAGGGAGGTGACTTTCTGTGGCAGGAAAACATTCCTCCATTTTGCTTTGATAGTGACGGTCTAAAACCATGGCTATCCAGTAATGATTAGACTGCTTGATGTCAACAATACACTTGTTATAGTGTAAGCAAGTGAGCATACATGTTGTCATTCTAGCCAGCGTGCCAGAGGAGCTCTTTCCAATGCTTTTTAAGTTCTTTCCAACTCTTCCCCCCATTGAAAAGATTGGGTGTTGTGGCCGTTGTCACCGTCATGATCATCATCCTTTTGCTCCTCCAACTCTGACTTCTCTTCCTCCTCCAGTGGCAGTGCAACAGACACACTACGGACCTGTGGTATCCCTTGCCCCTTAGGAGGTTTCTTCAAAATATGTCCCTCTTATAGATCAAGTAATCGTGACGCCAGTTGCAGTTAAGCAACGAGGACATGGATTCCCCTTTGTAGATGGTAGTGTTGGTACCCAGGTGTAGGATTGCCAGAGTGGTGTAAAGTGGCCTACAATCTCTCTGTAGATGTTGTATGTACGTGTCACGGTGCTCCTACCTGGATATCCTTGGATGTGGCAGTCCAAAGTAGTGCAAAAAAGGGGTTGTTGAACTTGGATGGTAAAGGAATTAGCATAAATGAAGTCCAGAGTTTGTATAACGTAGAACAGTAACTTTACTTAAATAAACTTGCATCAAAGACAATCTTAATGCTTTATCTTGGTCCTCAGCAGACTTTGGCTTAACTTTTGGCAGTCGAAACACTCTCAGCTCTGAACTCTCTTAGCTCTGCTATGCTGGCTGGATTAAATATGAACTTTTCCTTTGGCTTTCTGTTGTATGCTGCAACTTAGCTTTCTGTAGTCTGACTCTGTTTCTGTCTTGCTCTGTATCTTTATCTTTACCTATCTTCATTTCAGGGAATACTACTTCCTGACTTCAAGCTTTCGTAGCTTGGTTTCTTCCAGGCAATGCAAGCCCAGGAGGGGACATACAACCATTTAGTACTTACAGGCAAGGCCTGTCCAGACAGGACAGGGCCTGCTTCACTCCCCAGCGGGGATGAGCTGGACACACAATCTCTCCCTACGGGGGGGGGGGGGGGTAGGCTGGAACTGAACTACTCTAATTAGATTCCTACTCTCTAGAGAGGGCTGGAATGAAACTAGGAGGTTCCTCTCCAGGAAACTAACTCTGCCATTGTTTTCCGCCATCCGCTGGTGAACCAGGCAATTATATCTCAACTCAACAGTTGAGCATGATTACACATAATGATGCAGGATACACCATAAAGTATAGTGGAGGGGTAAAAAGAGTGGTAATGCCCCCCTAGTGGGGCGTCACAGCAGCACTTCCTTCTTCTCCTCCAAGGGAGTTCCTCATTGTGGGTCCCAAACAGCTACAGGGTGGACAGCAAGATGTGTTAGCTGTTCTTCTATCTTCTCCATCTCCAGCTGTTGCATGAGCCTCAGCATCTTTTCAAAAATACATATGAAGGGGATGAGGGACAACTGCAGCATGAACAGTATGAGCTGCCCCTGCCCAACCTAGAAACAACACATGCCCCCTGTGGAGGAGGTCTGGTGCATGACAAAATCATTCATGGCTTTCCGTTGTTTGTACAGATCCTCAAGCCCGAGCAATGTAGAATTCCAGTGAGTTATAACGTCACAGTTTAAGTGGTGTAGCTGCAGACCATTCTGACACTGCAAGTCCAGGACAGCGTTCCTCACCACTTGAGAATAGCTGAAAAGAGGGAAAGACTCCTGGACATTGCCAGCACCTTGCTGAAGCCAGTGCACAAGTCCATGCAAGGAGCATGTATTATTTCTCCCAGGTTCAGGGCAGCTATAGTCGCTGACCACCTTGCCCAGTTGAGGTTGTTGGGGTGACAGCCAGCGAGATGTTTGCTGCTTAATGTACTTTAGCAAGAGGTCATCTGTGTGGCTACTCTTGCTAGGTCTGATTAGCTCCAGCACTCCATGGCAACGCCTGACTTGACACATGTCATAGGAAAGAGGGGGAGTATGAGCGACATTGTGGCCTGCCACTGTTGGGGATGGGAGTGTATTAATGAAGACAGAGGAGGCAGATAAGTGCCTCCTGTGGGAGCTAGTCCAATTATATAATGGGGGTGTCAAAAGGAGCTGGCCATGATGCTGCGGTGCTGCCTCTCCTATGCCACAAAAAATATTGACCCAGTGGGCCGCGAAAGACATGCACTGTCCTTACACATAATAGCTGCTCCAGCTACCAGTCTTTCCACGATCCACTGTCATTTACCCTATGCTTCCCGTACAGTCCAAACTTCATCACCTACAAGCTGCACTTACACACCTACCAGCCATCCGTCATATCAGGCATCTCTGTCGAAGTTCTGTAAACAAATCATCATTCCTAACAAGATAATAAATCTCTCCATAAACACGTTTTTTTTAACTGCTTACAGCAACTGTCTCTGGTGTCTCTACCTCTCCTATAATTCCCCATGCGTTTAAATCCCACTTATGATGGAATGAACAGGAACCTAAAACTCCTCAGACATAATGATATCAATACTGTCTTGTGGACACTTTATGAACTAACCGATAAGTTATACAGTAGCCCTATACATGTCTATATAAACTCAAACAGAATTATAGATTTCAACACCTTTGTATATATATTTACTTGCAGCGATTTAACTTAAAGATATACATCTTCACATCCTGCCTTTTGCTGCTCTGATTGGCTCATCCATGGCTCTCTGTCAGCCTGAGAGCCAATCACGGAAAGCCCTCCCCCCCACTTCCTCTCAGGGTCATGTGAGCATCCTTCTTCTTCCTCCTTAGTGCTTTTCCCCACTGCAAAATGGTGCTACACATTGTTTTACTGGATTCGTCCGAAACAGACCTGAAAAGTTTCAGGTTAATCATCAGAAAAATTGCAAAGTCCATAAAGAATTTGTTACCAACTGGTTCTCTCATCTTTATTCACAGTCTTCATGGACTAATAGGTAGATCAGGGTAATAACATGGTTAAATATATTTATCCAAACCCTCACTAATGGTTTCCAGTGGTGAACCTGTCTTCTGATGGCCTATCTATCCATCCACCCAGTACAATGCTCAGAATTCGAGATGAGCAAAGTTTAGTAAATTTTGATTCGGCTGCTTAGCTGAATTTTACCCCAAAAAATCTTGTTTGTAGCAAATTATTTTGTAATAATTCACATTTCTTTGTAGGTAGTGGGTGCAATCATAGGAAGAGGTGATTGCGCTACCCCCACATCATTGTACCCCTCAGATGCCACGTTCATACATGATCACAGTGTTGGAGTACTTAAAGGGATTTTCCTGTTTGCTTAAAACATTCTGTAAAATAACATTTTGTGAAGGTAGCTATAATTTTGTATTGTGTTTTTTTTTACATTTATGGCTCCTATTTCTCACTCTGGGAGACCATGTTGCCCTTTCTTATTTCCTGTGATGTTATGTCCATGGGTGGGGCAGTGATAGGGGAGTGTCTATGTAACTAGGATGGTGGGAGGAGCTATAAACTAGTAGAGTGTTGTTAGGGGTGGTGCAGGAGCTGTGACAGAGATAGGAGAAGTGCATCATGGGTTTGGTTGGATATGAGAACAGGAAGTGCTACATACAGGACAGAAACAAACCAGAGTGATTGGTAGTCCCAGAAAACCCCTTTAAATGGAAAGGAAAAAAGTCAGTTCAGCTCCACCTGTAGGTATAGAAAATATGTGAGTTGGTGGGCCAGGCTGCTCTTGTACCCTAGCTTAAGCTAAGTTCACATCTGCTTTGGAGGCTCAGTTTGAGGCCTCCATCACAGAATCTGTTAAAAATAGCAGAAAGTCTTCTCCTGAATGGATCCTATTAAAGTTAATGGCAGGGGCGTAGCTACAGTGGAAGCGGCTGCTACGGGGCCGGAAGTCAAAAGGGATCCACCCAGGAGAAAGACTAAAATATTTTATTGTCAGGGCCCCCTCAATAGTATTATACAATGACATCATATACAGTGACATGGCATACAGTATATACGTGTAGGGAACGGACAGAGTGGGTGCCGGGCCTGGTCTGAGAGAGAGATCTTGATTACCACATATTGAGGGATGCACAAAAGGAGGGGATTGCAAAGAAGTTGCTGGAGGTGGGGGGCATTCACAAATTTGCAGTGGGGCCCAGTCAGTTCCAGTTACACAACTGGTCAATGGGGGCTGATCGGCTCAGTTTGCGTCCGTTATGTTCCATTTTTTATTTTGTTCTGCTCCTATAATGGAGAAGAACAACGGAGATAATCATTGATGTGAAATAGGCCTTAGTCCAGAAGTCCGTAACTTCATGTCCAAAGAGTTTACCTCTTTGTATTTATGACTTTTTATAAATTTACTTTTCTTTACTGTAATAAAGTTAACCTTAAACATTAAAGTCCTCGGCACCACAAGTCTATTTGGCAATTGGCAGCAATCTATAACTGGAGCAGCAGGGAATTGTGAAGATAATTAGCGCTCAGTCTGTGCCTAATACAGAATATATAAATCCAGGTTTTCTATGATCAGTTACACGGCTCCTGTATATCACTGAACCAAGCTGCACCTTCCAGAAACAGTGAGTGGTTTATTTTCTCTTTCCCTTTTTAATGAAATAAGAGATTACAGAGATAAGAGTCAGAAAATGAAATAATCTGGTTACATGATTGCTATTTATTCATGTAGTTATAAAATAGGTAGAAAATAAAAATGTAAAATAAATCAGAATCTAAAATAAATATTAATATAACATAAGAATTTAATAAGAATGTAAAAGTACCGGGTCTCTCCTAGGCACAGGCTTCCACCTAGCAGTAAGCCCAGTGATGTCACCGACACTAATGGGTGAACTTTAGCGCTGCCCTAGCCAGTAAAACAGCCAAGGGCAGCGATAAAGACTTCCCATTAGTGCCGGTTTCATCATCGGCAACGCTGCTAGGCGGAAGTCTGCACCTAGTAGTGTAAAAATATAAGCAAACAGCCCTTGCCCGATGTCATCCAGTGCAGGCCAAGGGAGAGCATCAGAGCATGAAATGCTCTAATGCTCATATCAGAGGTGCCGCCTGGGTGAAGAAGGGGGTATGTCCAGGTTCAGCTCTGAACTCAGACAACCCTTTTAATTTCTGAATATCAAAGTGAAAAAATGTGTGATATTTTTGTCATTAACTCTGGTTGATTCTGTACGAATGTAAGGCTAGATAAAGAGAACTTTTCACCAGTTTTATGCTTCCCAAACTGAGGACACCAACTGGTGACAGAGACTTGGATAAAAATGTTGAGTAATGAACTTGAGCTGACCCATTTCTTTATTAAAATCATTATTGAGCTTTTCCAGTGCAAGCCGATTGCTGTAGTCCACACAGTACACTGTACGAGCTG
Organism: Bufo gargarizans; assembly: GCF_014858855.1. NCBI lineage: Eukaryota > Metazoa > Chordata > Amphibia > Anura > Bufonidae > Bufo > Bufo gargarizans. Next base: position 7,575,910 of record NC_058081.1, on the reverse strand, counting down.
AGGAGCCACAATACCTATGAGCTCAGGCTTCCCCCTCTTGCAGTTGGTTTGCTGGTTTCTTACTATACATGGTATAGGAGAGAGCTGTCAGTCAAGTAAGGGAAGGAGAGGAGAGTTGGGAGCTCATAAAAACAGGGTTCCTGAGCTTGTACAGTGTATTGAATGGACTACAGCACTCGGCTCACACTTGAAAAGCTAAATAGTGATTTTTAAAAATCAACTGGGTCAACTCAAGTGATTGACCCCATGTTTTCATCAGGGTCTCTGACACCTATTGATGTCAATATTTTTTATATTGTTTTGCTGTAATTAAAGGTGTAGCAACTATGGGCCTGTGAAAGGTGAAGGAACATCTCATAACCTTAGTCTCTCCACATTTGCAGAAACATTAGCTAATAGGATAACATTTCCCTTTGCTGTTTTGTGGATAGAAGTTCAGTTGAGGTGAGGTTAGTCCCATCTCCAAAATAATTGCTATAGGAAGTGCAGAGGAAGCAGTTACAACAAGATGTAGAGGTCTATACTGCCTAAAGTACCTTAACAACGTGTGAAGACACCAGTTTTAGGAATAAGATATGACACAGTAGGGAGGGTGTGTGGTAAGAATTGCATAGTATCGTGTTAGCCAAAAAATACAATGTGATGTTGAATAATTTAGTGTTAATAAATACATAAGTATTAAGGGAGTGATACCTTTATAGGCTAACCAAAAATAACATATTGCAAGCTTTCAGAGCACAAAGGCTCCTTTTTCAGGTAGGATAAAGGTATTACTCCCTTAATACTTATGTATTTATCAACAAAGTGCAAAAATATTCAACATTACAGTAGGGAGGGGAAGTTACGGATAGTTTAAAGTCACATCTATGTCCACTTCTTTTGCCATCAGGTGTTGAGAATTTCTAAAAGATTCTCTTCTCTCTTGGCAAGAGAATTGAAAGGGCAAAAAAAAAGCCCCCAAAACAGCCCCAAGCCCTACTGTGGTATTGTATCACCTTGTATTATTGTAAAGGGGGCATTTTGATCCCCAATATGAAAGCATTTGTCAATGTATGCTCATAGAAGGAGGTGGGCTGTTAACATTGTGGTTAAAGTCTAGAAGAGTTTGTGGAATTTTGTGAAACCATCCAAGCACAGAGTCAGTATGGTAAACAGGCTAAGATCAGGGCAGGCAGCAGAGTACAATAGTTGGTTAACAGGCAGAAGTCGGTACATGGGCAGACAATCAGAATAGTACATCTTCACTGGTTGAACTAGTAACCAGGAACCTATGCTCAGGCAAGGAGTGAGAGGACATCCCATTAGAGGTAGCTGCTCTCCTCTCCTTGCACACAAAGGAAGGAGTGGAGAGTAGTAGTTCAACTAATATTATTCTTAAAAGAAGTACTGGGGCTGTGATGGAGATGTAATGCCGATATAACACTGATCCTGTGATGTATGGTGTGATGCCAAGCAACATCAGGAGTTGAGAAATATCAATGTCACTTCACGTTAATTCTTTGCAATTACTTTTAATAATAAAGGAAACATATTTACAATAAGTGGTTTTCCATACAGTGTAGTTATATCCAAGATAAGAAAATTTATATTAGCCACATAACATTCCCCGATCGTTAGGAAGGAAAGAGGTCCAGACATGAGAAGGCCACCCCTTTTCCCCTCTTCTTCTTAATCCTACCTATTCTGTACATTGTGTATTCAGTCTAAAACCATTTACCAAATATATTATTTCTAGATCCCATTGAAAAAGGACTCCTGATAGACCAAAACGTTTGGGGTATGTTATGTGGCTAATATCAATTTTCTTCTCCTGGATATAACTGCACTGTATGGAAAACCACTTATTGTAAATAGGTTTCCTTTATTATTAAAAGTTATTGCAAATAATTAAATTAGAGTGATGGGGATATTCCTAAACTACGAAACTTTTCCTCTCATGAGCACCCGAATTAATGTAAATTGGAGTGAGGTTCTCACACCCTAACAAAAGCAACATCAGGAGACACATCATATTCCCTCTACTCACGCATGCCACCGAAAGTCTTGGTTATATATCGAATAAAACTGTTGATAGATGAAGAGTGCTGGGCTAACTCATTCCAAATGTCTTTTGCTACTGACAGATTATGTTGCAAACGAACTCTACGATGGTCACATATTTCTTCCTCACAGGATTCCAGAACATTGACAACTACAAGACACTTTTCTTTATATTCATACTTAGCATTTATGCCATGACTGTAAGTGGAAACCTTCTAATTGTCACCTTAGTGTCCTCCAGTCACCTTTCACAGTCCCCCATGTACTTCTTCTTGAGCCACCTGTCAGTTTGTGATTTCCTGTTCTCCTCGAATATTGTCCCCAACATGATGCACATCACATTAGAAGGTGGCAGCACCATGTCATTTTCTGCTTGTCTTATCCAGTTCTATATGTTTGCTTCATGCACTGCTACTGAATGCTATCTGCTTACTGTCATGTCTTTTGACCGATTTGTAGCCATCTGTGTCCCATTACATTACACCATAGTAGTGAACAGTAAGTTGTGCCTCCATCTGGCAATATGGTCATGGTTACTTGGCTTTCTATTTGTCCTGATAACTGTCTTATTAATTTGTCAGTTGGATTTTTGTGGTAGCATGACCATCGACCACTTCTATTGTGACTTCATTTCCATGCTTCAGCTTTCTTGCTCAGATGTATCACCTGTTGTCCTAGAAACATTTTTCTTTGCCATTGTCATAGTCCTATTGCCTTTCCTGACTGTCTTAGGTAGCTATGTATCCATTTTCTGGACAATTATTGGGATACCATCATCTACAGGAAGAAAGAAGACCTTCTCAACTTGCAGCTCCCACCTACTCGTTGTAGGTACCTACTATGGCTCACTTCTTAGCATATATTTATTTCCTTCAGGCGGCCACTCTGAAAACATTAAGACACTATCTCTTCTGTACACGTTGGGGACACCATTGTTAAATCCACTGATTTATTGTTTCAGGAACCAAGAAATCCAAAGGCAGTTTTCTAGAATTGTATTTTTTAAGAAAAATATCCAACCATTTCTCAGCTAGTGACAATGTTTAATGTACAGGCAAGGTGTAGGTCAACAATCACTGCAGCACTATTAGAAGATAGAAATACAATAATGGAAGACAGCCACTGATGTCATGGATATCACATGTAGCACATTCTGGTGGATTTCCTCACAACTGTTGGCTGAAATGAAAGCATGACATTACTCTACTCCTCAACCATTTTCACTTGGCATTCCTCATGGGTGCAACTTTGGACCCTTACTGGTCTCACATACCACACACAAATCTACCTCTATGGTCCAGATCTTTCTTCCATGATATGCAGATTTAGTGCTATTCTAACAAATGCCTCCTTCTTTTCTTCCCATTTCCTTAAAGGGGTTATCCAGTAATTAATATTGATGACCTACAGTATCCTCAGAAATGGTCATCAATATCAGATAGGTAGTTGTCCAATACTCGGGATCCCCACTGATCAGCTATTAGAAAAGGCCAGTGCTCCATGAGTGGTGTGACCTCCTGCTAGGCCATGTGACATCACCGTACATCAGTCAATTGGCCTAGTTAGAGCTCAGCCCCTGAAGTGAATGGGGCTGAGTGGCAATACCAAGAATAGCCTTTGTACTATATATACTATGAGCATTGCAGTACCCTGTAACAGCTGATTGGCAAAGGTGCAGGCATTCGGGATCCCGACAATCTGATAATGATGATCATTCCTGAGAATAGGTCATCATTGTCCATTACTCTACAACCCCCTTCAATTTATCATAAACAAAAAAGAGAGAGAGAGAGAGAAAGGACTTAGTAACCGAGTAATATCTGAGTTCAGATGATTTTCTCTTAGATTTGCTTCAGTTTCTTCTTGTGAATTTGTTCAGTTTATCCAGTTTCACGACTGTGAAAAATAGAATTGGCAATAGACAAGGCAATAGAATTGTGTGCAGCCGTTTAGGGATGCTAGTAGTAGTAGTAGAAGTGAATAAAGATGAGTGAATGGAAGCTAAACAAATTGAATGTGATCCAAATTTCAATATGACTCATAATGGCATGCAGACAGCCAATCAGCAGATGGCCATCTCCTGTGATGTCACAGCCTATAAAAGCCTCATCAATTTCGATCTCCACCATTTTACAGTTATCTGTGCATAGGGAGAGACATGACAGGTGCTAGGAACAGTGTTTTACAAAACTTTTAATAAAAAAAAATGGATAGTGCAGGGACAGTGCATGGAGATCGTAGGGAAAGTTTGTACACACTGTAAGGAGAGCATAGGGAGAGTATAGGGAGACTGTAGGGTCCAAAAGATGATCAAAATTAGGGTTATTCAGTTTAGAAAAAAGACAACTAAGGGAGATCTAATAACTGTGACTGTGACGAGGGAATATCTTCTAGGTCTAGAGGAAAGAAGGTTTGTGTATAAACATATAAGAGGATTATTAACAGTAAGAGTGGCATGTGCCATTTGCTCAGGCCCTTTGGGGAGAATTCTTTACAGTAAGAGTGGCATGTGCTATTTGCTCAGCCTCTTTGAGGAGGCCACTTTATTTGTCAGACGGCAGAACTACGGGATGAATGATGTCATCCCATCCCTTCGTGTTCTGGGGGTGATGCTGACAAATTTGATTGGCGAATGGGGCACAAGACATGACACCTCCATTTTATATCCACCTGAGCTCATGTTATATGTCATTGTGGACTCCTTGGCCCCACTCCTGATTCCCTGCTCTGTATTTTCCCCGAGTGCCACTGTTGCTACCACTTCCCTGATCACAACCATCATGGTTGCTGTGATGCCTGGCTCCAAGGCACCATGTAAGACTCAGAGATTATATCCACATGAACCTGCTCTGAGAGAGACGAGGAGTGAGCCATTCAGTCCACAATCTTATGCAGTTACCCAAAATAATGTGACAACTATAAGAAGACAGGGAGAACTATGTTGTCCTAATACTAGTGGTTGGTGCTGCTTCTGCTACCCATATTCTGAATCTTGGATGATGAGGCTGGGGTCTTCCATTTCCCACTCTTCTGTTTTCCAGACATTTTATTATGAAGCTCATAAGTCAAGGGTTCTGTAATTTAAAAAGGGATAATTAAATATCCGTTCTCTTCTACAAACACACTACACACTGTTATTGACAATTTACTTCAGTAATAATAAAATGCTTATCGTAAAATGTCTTTGAACTCAATAACATGGGTATAACAATGCAATTTTTGAAGTGAAATGTCTTTGAACTACATTGTCTCATGCAGTAATGCATTCAATAACACAGACATAAAAATGCAATTTTCACAGTGAAATGTCTATGCGTTCAATAACATGGGTAAAATAATGCTTTTTTATTGTAAACAGTTTTTAAATTATGGCAGACATTCATCAAACCAGATATGTGGTTATTAATGGTAAATACTCAGATTGGGTCACTGTCACTAGTGGAGTACCTCAGGGGTCAGTATTGGGCCCTATTATCTTTAATATATTTATTAAAGGGGTTGTCCCATTTCATTAATTGCTGTTAATCAGTTTCCCCAAGTGTCCTTGAATAATCTTCTAAATAACTTCTATTTCCTAACTTGCACGGTTCTCCTGAAAAATGCCTTCATCTGCGCCTCTGTTGTCTACCTGTATCCCCTGGTTACGGCCAGATACTTGCGGGGCTTGTATGTGCCGCACCTGCGCACAATGTCCTACCTTCTCCCCAGCCGGCCGCTCGAGAACGCGCACGCATGCCTCCCCAGCTTGTAAAACAGCCGTGTCCTGCATGCTGGAGATAGTGCCGGGGAGAGAGACGGTCTGCCTGCCACGCTGATGTCCTGCAGATGCTAGAGGAGGAAGGAGGGCCCTGGAAAACCACGGTGGCAGAGGTTAGTGATTGATATGCTCCCCTGGGCCCTATTAGTCCCGGGCTGACTCCTTCTGGGCGCCGGAGCACACGGCGTCCTCGGTTGCTATGACGCCGTGCACTCCCTCCTGCCGCCGGAATACAGTGATACATCTTATAGATCATAGCAGTGTATTACTGTTTTCCGGCAGCAGGAGGGAGCGCACGGCGTCATAGCAACCGAGGACGCCGTGTGCTCCGGCGCCCAGAAGGAGTCCAGGCAGCAATCCACAGATGCCCCCACCCCATAAGTGCCATCCACAGATGCCCCCACCCCATAAGTGCCATCCACAGATGCCCCCACCCCATAAGTTCCATCCACAGATGCCCCCACCCCATAAGTGCAATCCACAGATGCCCCCACCCCATAAGTGCCATCCACAGATGCCCCCACCCCATAAGTGCAATCCACAGATGCCCCCAACCCATAAGTGCCTTCCACAGATGCCCCCACCCCATAAGTGCCATCCACAGATGCCCCCACCACATAAGTGCCATCCACAGATGCCCCCACCCCATAAGTGCCATCCACAGATGCCCCCACCCCATAAGTGCCATCCACAGATGCCCCCACCCCATAAGTGCAATCCACAGATGCCCCCACCCCTCAAGTGCAATCCACAGATGCCCCCACCCCATAAGTGCCATCCACAGATGCCCCCACCCCATAAGTGCCATCCACAGATGCCCCCCCCCCCCATATAAGCTGGGTAATAGGTCAGTGATAATATCAGACACCGGGAAAGCTGGGTAATAAGTCTATAAGACTTATTACCCAGCTTTCCTGGTATCAGATATTATCACTGACTTATTACCCAGCTTTCCCGGTATCAGATATTATCACTGACTTCTGACTTATTACCCAGCTTTCCCGGTGTACAATATTATTACAGACTTATTACCCAGCTTTCCCGGTGTACAATATTATTACAGACTTATTACCCAGCTTTCCCGGTATACAATATTATCACTGACTTATTACCCAGCTTTCCCGGTGTACAATATTATCACTCACTTATTACCCAGCTTTCCCGGTATCAGATATTATCACTGACTTATTACCCAGCTTTCCCGGTATCAGATATTATCACTGACTTATTACTCAGCTTTCCTGGTATCAGATATTATCACTGACTTATTACCCAGCTTTCCCGGTGTACAATATTTTCACTGACTTATTACCCAGCTTTCCCGGTGTACAATATTATTGTACACCGGCAAAGCTGGGTAATAAGTCAGTGATAATATCTGATACCGGGAAAGCTGGGTAATAAGTCAGTGATAATATCTGATACCAGGAAAGCTGGGTAATAAGTCAGTGATAATATTGTACACCGGGAAAGCTGGGTAATAAGTCTGTAATAATATTGTACACCGGGAAAGCTGGGTAATAAGTCAGTGATAATATCTGATACCGGGAAAGCTGGGTAATAAGTCTGTAATAATATTGTACACCGGGAAAGCTGGGTAATAAGTCAGTGATAATATTGTTCACCAGGAAAGCTGGGTAATAAGTCAGTGATAATATTGTACACCGGGAAAGCTGGGTAATAAGTCAGTGATAATATTGTACACCGGGAAAGCTGGGTAATAAGTCAGTGATAATATTGTACACCGGGAAAGCTGGGTAATAAGTCTGTAATAATATTGTACACAGGGAAAGCTGGGTAATAAGTCAGAAGTCAGTGATAATATCTGATACCGGGAAAGCTGGGTAATAAGTCAGTGATAATATCAGACATCGGGAAAGCTGGGTAATAAGTCAGTGAATATATCTATCTATATCTAGCACAGATCATATGGCTACTAGCTAACATGCATTTGGGCTGTAGTGATTTATTGTTTTTGCTGCACAGAATGGGTTTGTAACACAGGTTTTATGTGTAAGTGTATTAGAATGCAGGACAGCCACAAGTTACTACATTAGTTCACTAGCATTGGTCAGTGGTCACTGAGTGATTCCCCAGCAGGGGGATGGGCTTTACATACTCTGCAGGCTGCCAGACTGATGACTCATCCACATGAACGAGCAGCAAGGACTGAGCTCTGAGGGTGAGTCATGAGGAGGCGTGGCCTTCACTCAACTGCCGGAGCCAAACCAGGAAGTTATCAGGACATCTACTGCTGGGAAGATTGAAAAAGCAAAGTGGGACAACCCCTTTAATGATCTTGTAGAAGGCTTGCACAGTAAAATATAAATTTTCGCAGATGACACTAAACTGTGTAAAGTAATTTACACTGAAGAGGACAGTATACTGTATATATATACTACAGAGGACAGTATACTGTATATATACTACAGAGGACACTATACTGTATATACACTACAGAGGACAGTATACTGTATATATACTACAGGGGACAGTATACTGTATATATACTACAGAGGACAGTATACTACTACAGAGGGATCTGGATAGATTGGAGGCTTGGGCAGATAAGTGGCAGATGAGGTTTAACACTGACAAATGTAAGATTATGCACATGGGAAGGAATAATGCAAGTCACCCGTACATACTAAATGGTAAAACACTCGGTAACACTGACATGGAAAAGGATCTAGGAATTTTAATAAACAGCAAACTAAGCTGCAAAAACCAGTGTCAGGCAGCTGCTGCCAAGGCCAATAAGATAATGGGTTGCATCAGAAGGGGCATAGATGCCCGTAATAAGAACATAGTCCTACTACTTTACAAATCACTAGTCAGACCACACATGGAGTACTGTGTACAGTTCTGGGCTCCTGAAAACAAGGCAGACATAGCAGAGCTGGAGAAGGTCCAGAGGAGGGCAACTAAAGTAATAACTGGAATGGCGCAACTACAGTACCCTGAAAGATTATCAACATTAGGGTTATTCACTTTAGAAAAAAGACGACTGAGGGGAGATCTAATACTATGTATAAATATATCAGGGGTCAGTACAGAGATCACTCCCATCATCTATTTATCCCCAGGACTGTGACTGTGACGAGGGGACATCCTCTGCGTCTGGAGGAAAGAAGGTTTGTACACAAACATAGAAGAGGATTCTTTACGGTAAGAGCAGTGAGACTATGGACTCTCTGCCTGAGGAGGTGGTGATGGTGAGTACAATAAAGGAGTTCAAGAGGGGCCTGGATGTATTTCTGGAGCGTAATAATATTACAGGCTATAGCTACTAGAGAGGGGTCGCTGATCCAGGGATTTATTCTGATTGGAGTCGGGAAGGAATTTTTTATTCCCCTAAAGTGGGGAAAATTGACTTCTACCTCACAGTTTTTTTTTGCCTTCCTCTGGATCAACTTGCAGGATAACAGGCCGAACTGGATGGACAAATGTCTTTTTTCGGCCTTATGTACTATGTTATGTACTATGTTACTATGTCTGGTTTTTGGTGTACAAATGTTACACCACATGTCAATTGCTGCATTTTCTGTGACATTTCTGTGACATGTAGGACCCACACTACTTTTCAAAGTGGTCACAGTGTATAATGTGATCAAGTGAATCAAGCCAGCAAAGGAGGCAATATCGACAATCACAATGCATAATACATACATGATAAAATAATAATACATACATGATACATGTCACCCTATGTGTTCACTAACAGGACTATATTATAACGATAACCCTGAAACTCAGATGGATGCAAATGGAGTCAGCAATACCATAGTGCAGCACAAGATACTACCTCAGCAGTACAAAATACCGCACTGTAGCACAAAACACTGTCCCAGCAGAACAAAATACCTCCCCGAAGCTGCCCCTCTGAAATAGGCAGCACCAGCAGCCACATTCTGTCTTCCTCATCCACTTGTCTCTAATTAAGATATTGAGGGGTCTGACAGGGTAAGACATGGACCACATCACTGAACCAGCTCTAACTTCAGCATGCTGCCTGGTCTTTCAGCACTACCAAACATATAGGACAATAGAACATTATATACCTATCGCATCCAGTAGCATGATTTACATTTTCCTTATCGTCAATCAGACCAGACCCTCTTGACAATTTCTCATCTTGTCTCTCCAGAGTTTGTCACACAAACATATACTGTATCATCCTTCATGCCTTCTCAACACAAACTGTCCATCCTTTTGCCCCAACAGTGTGAAGAAAAGACTATCACTCGGCTCATAGAGCCTTCCTCAGACATATTACAATCACCAGCGAACTTAAATGTATGCAAAATCCTCCAGATCGCCCAACCGTTGGGTCAACTGATTAAACCCTTTCCCCACCAGCAATTTTGCTGGAGAAAGTACTTACTCCCCTAACAAAAAAATACGCTCATACTTGCCAGCCAGTTTTTTAGAAGAGATCAAAACCGTTGTGATAACAAATAATTTTTCCTAAAATGGCGGCTGAAGTTGTCTAAGAAAGAACGGAAAAAAAAAACAAAAAAAACTCATCCAATTGCTCGCGCAGAGGCAGTCCTCTCCTCTCTTGATTAAAAAAGACCTGCTCTCAGTGTGAAGATGTCATTGCACGCTCCCAGCATGATTACGTGGTGATGTTCTGGGAGTGTGCTGTGACATCATCACGCTGATCACAGGTCCTTCGGCAGGTCTTTTTCAATCAAGATAGGAGCGGACTGCTTCTGCCCTGAAAGCAAGTGGATGAGGTGAGTGATTTATTAATTTATTTTTTCAACCCAAAAGACCATATTGCACTAAAGTGTTACTTTTTTTACTTCTTTTAACGGCCAGTAGTAGACAGATGCACTTCTGTCTAAGAGGCCATTAAAAATGGTCTCATTGATTTATAGGCTGAATGGGGTTTTAACATAGTGATTCGAGACTAAATAAGGGTGGGTTCACATCTGGGTTCTGGATTCCGTTATGGCTTTCCGTTATAAAATGGTTATAACGGAAAATAACTAAATCAATAAGATGGAAAGACGGATCCATGAAGCTGCCCATAGACTTATATTATGACAGAATGCAAAACAGAAGCCTTTAAAAGGCATTCCGTTTTGCTTTCCATCCTAATAGATGACTATGGGGAAGCATAACGGATCCGTCTGGTTTCCGTTATTCAGAACAGAGAAAAAAGTCCTGTTGACAGGACTTTGTTTTCCGTCTTGCATTACGGGACCCAGACTGATCCATTATGCTTCCCCATAGACTTCTATTAAAATGGGTCAAAACGGACTGCCTCTAAAGGCTTCTGTGTCGACTTCCATCTTATGGATTCCGTTATTTTCCATTATAACCATGTTATATCGGAAAGCCATAACGGAATCCAGTACGCAGATGTGAACCCACCCTAATTTGTAATGAAGTGAATTTATTGTTGAAGTTTGACGAAGCTACAGAATCAAATTCTTCAAAACTTTTGTCATCTCTAGTTATGATCCTGGAGCACTACTGGCCAAACCTCAAATTTACTTTACAAGAGTCTCAGTAATAAATATGTAGAAGCTGGACTGATAAGAACCTTCTGTTTCTCCTTTCACCATTTCAATTAATGTAATTCTTAGTTTTATGGGCTACCAAAGAATCAATTTATTGTATGAAGATGGTTTTGGAAGTGTTCCACCTCCTTCCTCAGATACAGCACTGCTCATTTGCAATATCTGAGGAAAGAGGTGAATGCCTTCAAAAACACCTTCATACCATAAAGTGTTTTATGGTATCCTGCACTCCTCTGTTTCTCAGACTATTCTGTTGCAATTTTGGGGGTTCGTTTGGACTATCATTGAGCAGAGCTGCTGTTACCTACACTTGATGTTAGTATTTTCGATGAGTTTCACAGAGTTCTAATTAAGAAGAAAGTCACACAAGCATTCCTCAAACTAAATGTGCATGATCTATATACCAACTAATACCTCATCTAATATGCAATCAGATGTTCTAACAGATATATTTTTGATCAAAATGTATTTGGGCCCACCCACCAACAGCAAGGTGACCTCGATACTGATGGGAACCTAAATCTAAACCTATTTCTACGCTATTTGTGGGCATCTATTTTCAAGGATCACTGAACCCATACAAACTGACTGCTTCCATTTTCACCTCTTAAGGTGAGCAGTAGAGATGTCGCGAACATAAAATTTTCCGTTCGCGAACGGCGAACATGAATTTCCGCAAATGTTCGCGAATGGGCGAACCGGGCGAACCGCTATAGACTTTAATACACAGGCAAATTTTAAACCCCACAGGGACTCTTTTTGGCCACAATAGTGATGGAAAAGTTGTTTCAAGGGGACTAACACTTGGACTGTGGCATGCCGGAGGGGGGTCCATGGCAAAACTCCCATGGAAAATTACGTAGTTGACGCAGAGTGTGGTAAGTTGAATTCGCAATGCGATTAATATAACCTGCATTAATCACAATGCGATTACAACTTAGATCCGAGTTCCTAATGGTTGTATTGCTAGAATTGACGAATATAGCACCATATTCTCAATCTTCATTATATTCTAGCAATACAACCATTACGAACCGAGCTCTAAGTTGAATTTGAAATGTTATTAATATAACCTGTATTAATCGCATTGCGATTACAAATTAGATCTGAGTTCCTAATGGTTATATTGCTAGAATTGACAAATATGTCTATATATCTGAATATATACTCATCTGTCAACTTCACAGTGACAGACCAAACTCTGACAGACCAAACTCCCCGTTTAACGCACCGCAAACAACCACAAACAGTCCATTTGCACAACCGCAAACTCCCCATTTGCACAAGGTTGGATACCAAGCTAGCCATGTCCCGTTCATTGTCCTCACTGACATCATTGAAGGTATCTTCCTCCACCCAGCCACGTACAACACCAAGGGTCCCCAAAAGGTGACAACAAGGCCTCTGGGACGCCTGCTGTGGTTGGTCTTCCACCTCCTAAAAGCCACCTTCCTCCTCTGACTCCTGTTCTTCAGACTCCTCTCTCTGCATTGCCTCTCTTTGCATTATTATAAGGTGTGTTAAGTAGTACTATTCTTATCAGTTTAATCCCTGTTACGTCCCCTATCAGAGGACGTGTATATGGCATCGATTTTAGGAATCGGGAGATGGAAAAAGATGCTTGGTCGGTCCTCCTACTTCAAATTTGGGGCACTGCGCGTGCAATCGAATGTGCCACCAGATATGAGCAGTGTGTTAAGTAGTACTATTCTTATCAGTTTAATCCCTGTTACGTCCCCTGTCAGGGAACGTGTATGGAATAGATTTTAGACAACCGCAAAGAGTTGTAAATAGTTGACACACTCATGACATAAATTTTATACCTCTATGCGTCAATCTTGGTGTAGTGATGACTGTGCTTGTGCGAACGTTTGGGAGATTGCAGGCGATTGGGTTTTTTCAAAGCCTATGGTCGTGCTGAGGTAGTTCAGTGACAGTTAAGTGACCCCCAAAAAAATGATTCTGCAGTGTGGGCCCATTGTTGGCCTAGTAGGCTTTAATGATCACCTTAGATGATCACAAAGAAAATTAATGTTTTTTTCTATGCAAAATTATCCAGCCGATCACTTTTGGTCTGTTCACAATGAAGCAACGACCTTTTCATCTGGGGTGTGCCAACATTGCCATTGCCAAAACACTCATAGAGGTGGTCGCTTCATTGTGATACGCAAGCCCCTTCACCACAACAAGGTAACGATCATGAAGGGGAATTGACACATGTATGTGCCTTTTTTTTTTGTTTGGTTTTTGAAGCCACAGTGCAGCACCAGAGGCCAGAAAAATTAGGCATGTACACATGCCTGAAAAATTAGGTATTGTTGCAGCCGCTGCTGTAGCAGCAGCCGGAAAAATTTATGTTTCCCAGGCAGAAAGTGCCCTAAAACATTGCGGCTTGAACCCTAGTTGGTGGCGGATAAGTCACGCAGCATTCAGAGATAAAATATAGCAGCATGTGGACCATTTTTAGCCCAAGGCAGATCACCTCATCACCAGGCCTTTTTTAGTCGAATGTATCGCCCACTGTCAGTCCCTTCGGGATCCATTCCTCATTCATCTTAATAAAGGTGAGGTAATCTAGAATTTTTTAACCTAGGCGACGTCTCTTCTCAGTGACAATACCTCCTGCTGCGCTGAAGGTCCTTTCTGACAGGACACTTGAAGCGGGGCAGGCCAGAAGTTCTATTGCAAATTAGGATAGCTCAGGCCACAGGTCAAGCCTGCACACCCAGTAGTCAAGGGTATACATATGCAAATTAACCTGAGATGAGTCAGAGCTTGAAAATATGACTCTTCTCCGGTCACACAAGTAACATATGACTCTTTTATGTTAATTTGCATATGTATCAAATAGGTTTTTTTTACACAATAAAAGCACACAGAGCTATATGGACTGGGTATTGCGGATGTGCTAGCGGCCATCTAGCAACCCATGTCCTCAGCTCTATACCCAAAATCCCAGTGACAGGTTCCCTTTAATTTATTTTGGAACTGCTGCATCCTTTCTGACTTCCGGTAATTCGGTAACATTTCAGGCACTTTCTGCTTATACATGGGGTCTAGTAGCGTGGCCACCCAGTACAGGTCGTTCTCCTTCAGCCTTTTTATACCAGGGTCCCTCAACAGGCACGACAGCATGAAAGACCCCATTTGCACAAGGTTGGATGCCGAGCTCCTCATGTCCCGTTCCTCGTCCTCACTGATCTCACGAGGACTGTTCTTCCCCCCAGCCACGTACAACACCACGAGTACCAGATAGGTGACAAAGGGCACCCTGGGATGCCTGCTGTGGTTAGTCTTCCTCCTCCTCAAAGCCACATTCTTCCTCTGACTCCTCTTCCTCATACTCCTCTTGCAGCGTTGCCACAGGTCCAGCAAGCAATGCTGATAAGGCTGTTTCTGGTTGTGATGGTGACCACAACTTTTCCTCTTCTTCTTCACGCTCATCTACGGCCTGATCCAGCACTCTTTGCAGGGCACGCTCCAGGAAGAAAACAAATGGGATGATGTCGCTGATGGTGCCTTCGGTGCGACTGACTAGGTTTGTCACCTCCTCAAAAGGACGCATGAGCCTACAGGCATTGCGCATGAGCGTCCAGTAACGTGGCAAAAAAATACCCAGCTCTGCAGAGGCTGTCCTAGCACCCCGGTCATACAAATACTCGTTGATGGCTTTTTCTTGTTGGAGCAGGAGGTCGAACATTAGGAGTATTGAATTCCAATGTGTCGGGCACTCGCAAATCAAGCGCCTCACTGGCATGTTGTTTCGGCGCTGAATGTCTGAAAAGTGCGCCATGGCCGTGTAGGAACGCCTGAAATGGCCACACACCTTCCTGGCCTGCTTGAGGACATCCTGTAAGCCTGGGTACTTATGCACAAAGTGTTGTACGATCAGATTACACACATGTGCCATGCACAGCACATGTGTCAACTTGCCCAAATTCAATGCCGCCAACAAATTGCTTCCGTTGTCACACACCACTTTGCCGATCTCTAGTTGGTGCGGAGTCAGCCACTGATCAACCTGTGCGTTCAGGACGGACATGAGTCCGCTTTCAGGCAAGTCAACCCCAAGACGGTGTGACACTGTCGTATCCGGGATGTGGAATAGCCCCTGCGGAGCTGAGGGGGTGCCGTTGATGTGGAGCACAACACAGCAGCAGAAGAGGACTCAGCAGAGGAGGTTATGGAAGAGGATGGAGTAGGAGGAGTAGAGGAGGTGGCAGCAGGCCTGCCTGCAAGTCGTGGTGGTGTCACCAACTCCTCCGCAGAGCCACGCATTCCATGCTTGGTAGACGTGAGCATGTTTACCCAATGCGCAGTGTAGGTGATATACCTGCCCTGACCATGCTTTGCAGACCAGGTATCAGTGGTCAGATGGACCCTTGCCCCAACACTGTGTGCTAGACATGCCATGACTTCCTTTTGCACAATAGAGTACAGGTTGGGGTTTGCCTTTTGTGCAAAGAAATTTCAGCCGGGTACCTTCCACTGCGGTGTCCCAATAGCTACAAATTTTTTGAAGTCCTCAGACTCCACCAGCTTGTATGGTAAAAGTTGGCGGGCTAAGAGTTCAGACAACCCAGCTGTCAGACAAGGCAAGGGGGTGACTTTGTGACATTGGCTTCTTACGCTCAAACATGTCCTTGACAGACACCTGACTGTGGGCAGATGAGAGGCGGAGTGGCGTGTGGTTGAGAGGGGGCAAGGAGGACAGCAGTGGTTGACTTGGCTGAAGATGCTGGACCAGGAGGAGGATGATGGATTTGAGTTTGTGTGCTGCTTTTACTCATGTGTTGATCCCATAGGTGTTTGTGATGTGAGATCATGTGCCTTCGCAAAGCATTTGTACCTAGGTGTGTGTTGGACTTCCCACGACTCATTTTCTTTTGGCACAGGTTGCAAATAGTATCGCTGTTATCAGAGGCAGACACAGAAAAAAAATGCCACACTGCTGAGCTTTGCAATGACGGCATTCTGGTGGTGGCAACAGCATGCGTTGATTGGCGTGCTGTCTGGCTGACCACGGGTGCCGATACATGCTGTCTGACTGTGCCACTAGCTCCTTGCGACGACTTCCCCCTGCTTCCAACTCTACATCCTCTTGCAATAATGGTTGCACATCACTCATTTCTTCCAACTGATGTGTAAATAACTCCTTTGACAGATCAAGTGTGTTGGTGGTGGTGGCAGGCGGGTGAGTGGTAACTTGAGAGGTGCCCAAAGCTGAGCTGGAAGAGGATGGTGCGTCGAGGTTCCGAGCGGAAGCTGTAGAAGATTGGGTGTCCTCTGTTAGCCAGCCAACTATGTCCTCAGAACTTTTCGAGTTCAGGGTACGTGGCCTCTGAACACTGGGCATTATTTTAGGGCCAAAGGGAATCACAGCACCACGACCACGACGGCCCTGCAAGGTGGCCTGCCTCTGTCTGTCATTTTTTTTTTGATTAGTTTAGTTGTACTATGCATGCAAGCCACTGTGACACCAGATATGAATGGCGCTGAAGTGATATCATGCACTGCCACTGGGCCTTAGACACACAAACACGTGTGCAACTGACTGCTATTTATTCAGTCAAAATTGTTGTTTTTAATTAAATGGAATCGAATGTGACACCAGATATGAGTTGCACTGGTGAAACTATGCACTTGCAGGGCAGACTGATGTTCTAGCCCTAAAAAAGGGCTTTTTGGGTGCTGTCCTTACAGTAGAGATCAGATGAGTCCTTCAGGACTGCAGTGGACACTGAATACACTTGCCTAGCTATTGATTTCCCTATTAAAGCAGCAGCAGCTACACTGTCCCTCCTCTCACTAAGAATGCAGCTTCCAAATGAATCTAAAATGGATGCTGTACAGGAGGTGGGAGGGTCTGGGAGGGAGGGTCTGCTGCTGATTGGCTGGAATGTGTCTGCTGACTGTGAGGTACAGGGTCAAAGTTTTCACAATGATGACGAATAGGGGCGGCTCGAACATCGCATATGTTCGCCCGCCGCGGCGAACGCGAACAAGCTATGTTCGGGACATCTCTAGTGAGAAGAAAATGATCTGTTGCATCACTCTGTGCCAGCAAACCTTCCATGAGCTGGACACGCATGGTTAGCTATGCACATCACCTAATTAAAACAGGCTATGAAGGGGCATGGGTTAATGAGATCACTCATGAAGCCTACAAACGGCATGGAATTAGAGTTAGGTCTCAATCCTTATTGAGATCACCTTGCTACTGGTGGATGGGCCCAGATACTGCACATTAGATGAGGTATTAAACTGTACAGAGATCATGCACAGCTATGCCTCTGTGACTTTCCCTTTACTTGTGATTAGGCACCTGTGTTTTCTTGCTACCATACAAGATGCATTGATTTAAGACTCATGCACATAACCACAAGCATTGTATATATATATACAGTACAGACCAAAAGTTTGGACACACCTTCTCATTCAAAGAGTTTTCTTTATCTTCATGACTATGAAAATTGTAGATTCACACTGAAGGCATCAAAACTATGAATTAACACATGTGGAATTATATACATAACAAAAAAGTGTGAAACAACTGAAAATATGTCATATTCTAGGTTCTTCAAAGTAGCCACCTTTTGCTTTGATTACTGCTTTGCACACTCGTGGCATTCTCTTGATGAGCTTCAAGAGGTAGTCACCTGATATGGTCTTCCAACAGTCTTGAAGGAGTTCCCAGAGATGCTTAGCACTTGTTGGCCCTTTTGCCTTCACTCTGCGGTCCAGCTTACCCCAAACCATCTCGATTGGGTTCAGGTCCGGTGACTGTGGAGGCCAGGTCATCTGGCGCAGCACCCCATCACTCTCCTTCATGGACAAATAGCCCTTACACAGCCTGGAGGTGTGTGTGGGGTCATTGTCCTGTTGAAAAATAAATGATGGTCCAACTAAACGCAAACCGGATGGAATAGCATGCCGCTGCAAGATGTTGTGGTAGCCATGCTGGTTCAGTATGCTTTCAATTTTGAATAAATCCCGACAGTGTCACCAGCAAAGCACCCCCACACCATCACACCTCCTCCTCCATGCTTAATGGTGGGAACCAGGCATGTAGAGTCCATCCGTTCACCTTTTCTGCGTCGCACAAAGACACGGTGATTGGAACCAAAGATCTCAAATTTGGACTCATCAGACCAAAGCACAGATTTCCACTGGTCTAATGTCCATTCCTTGTGTTCTTTAGCCCAAACAAGTCTCTTCTGCTTGTTGCCTGTCCTTAGCAGTGGTTTCCTAGCAGATATTCTACCATGAAGGTCTGATTCACAAAGTCTCCTCTTAACAGTTGTTCTAGAGATGTGTCTGCTGCTAGAACTCTGTGTGGCATTGACCTGGTCTCTAATCTGAGCTGCTGTTAACCTGCGATTTCTGAGGCTGGTGACTCGGATGAACTTATCCTCCGCAGCAGAGGTGACTCTTGGTCTTCCTTTCCTGGGGCGGTCCGCATGTGAGCCAGTTTCTTAGTAGCGCTTGATGGTTTTTGTGACTGCACTTGGGGACACTTTCAAAGTTTTCCCAATTTTTCGGACTGACTGACCTTTATTTCTTAAAGTATTGATGGCCACTTGTTTTTCTTTACTTAGCTGCTTTTTTCTTGCCATAATACAAATTCTAACAGTCTATTCAGTAGGACTATCAGCTGTGTATCCACCTGACTTCTCCACAATGCAACTGATGGTCCCAACCCCATTTATAAGGCAAGAAATCCCACTTATTAAACCTGACAGGGCCCACCTGTGAAGTGAAAACCATTTCAGGTGACTACCTCTTGAAGCTCATCAAGAGAATGCCAAGAGTGTGCAAAGCAGTAATCAAAGCAAAAGGTGGCTACTTTGAATAACCTAGAATATGACATATTTTCAGTTGTTTCACACTTTTTTGTTATGTATATAATTCCAAATGTGTTAATTCATAGTTTTGATGCCTTCAGTGTGAATCTACAATTTTCATAGTCATGAAAATAAAGAAAACTCTTTGAATGAGAAGGTGTGTCCAAACTTTTGGTCTGTACTGTATATATATATATTTTTTTTTTTGTGGATCCACTATAACAATGCCCATACTTGTCCGCAAAATGAACAAGAATAGGACATGTTCTATATTTTTTGCGGGGTTACGCAACTGACATACGGATGCAGGCAGCACACAGTATGCTCATTTGTTGCAGACCCATTGAAATGAATGGGTCCGCATCCTATCCACAAATAAAACGGAACAGAAGCGGAAACAAAATGCATTTGTGTGCATAGCCCCTTATTTTGTGCCTATGTTTGCACAGCTCAATTTAATGAGTTCACTTGCTTACCTGATTTCCCTGTGACTTGTTGCTCTACTTCACAATGAACCAGCTTGCTTTGTGATTTTTCTTTATGCTGATACTTAGGTTACAGGATAATGACACTTACACTTGGGGTACAGGATAATGACGCTGACACTCGGGGTACAGGATAGTGACACTGACACTTGGGGTACAGGATAATGACACTGACACTTAGGGTATAGGATAATGACACTGACACTCGGGGTACAGGATAATGACACTGACACTTGGGGTACAGGATAATGACACTGACACTCGGGGTACAGGATAATGACACTGACACTTGGGGTACAGGTGTCACGGCCACGGTTATGGTCGTGACTCCTTGGGAGCTGCATACAGTTGCCCGCGATTTGGGTAGTTGTTTCAACCGCAGCTTGAGGCTTGTTGTTGTTGGCCTCAGGTGCGGTTGCCGCGGACAACAGCCTTGTGTGCGGTTCCCTTGGAGTTGTGTGCGTGTGGATGCACGTTTGGTTTGTCTGTGTGCACTTTGTTATGGTGTGGTGTGCACTGACACCTTTCCTGCACTGTGGTTGTCCGTGGCAACATTTGGTGATGTGTACAGGTGGTGGCAGTGTCCCGGCCTTTGGGCTGACTCCCAGGACACGGTTGCCACCCATGTCGTTGCCAGCGGCAACAGCCACAGTGTGTGATGTTTGTTGGACACTTCTCCTTTAAGGTGTGTTTCCCCTTCCTGTGGTGTTGGAAGGGTTAACTCCCTTCCCAGTGTGTGTGTGTGAGTCACTGGGTGTGTCTGACTGGTGGGTGTGGTTACCTGGGCTATAAAGTCTCAGTCCAGTTCAGTTCTCTGGTGGGGTACTCCAGGCATGCTGCTTGAGTCGTCCTCCTGTTACCCTGTAACCGTCCTTCTTGTAAGGGCCACCCTTCCGGTCATAAATCCTTTTCCTTGATGTTTTGTTGGTGTCCTATGTCTTTGGGTTTTGTGCAGCTATGGATGTCCTGGTTCCTGAGTGTTCGTATGTGTGTGCTGTTTGTTTTATGTTTCTGTGGACAGCGTTTCCTGAGCACGGGTTCCAGTCAGCAAGGCTGTGGCAGGTTAGTGAGGAACTGTTGGGTTCACCTGTCATGTCCATAGTCATGTTTATGTCCCCTTTCTTCATGCTGCTTGTCCAGTGAGACTCCTGCTCCTCCGTGTCTAGGAGGAGTGGGTTGTCTTACTCTGTCTCTAGTTCAGGGCCGACTTGAGGGCTTGTAGGGACTTTGAGGTTCCGGCGTATGAGCCCTCCTACCATCAAGGTCGGCTCATGCAGACAGGAGACAGGGTCAGCGTTAGGGATGCATTAGGAGGTGACCTGCTCCCTAATTCTGTGGTCCTGGCCTAGTAGCGACCGGACATCTTACATCATCGCACGGCTGAGGATTTCCCCCATCCTCAGCCGTGACAACAGGATAATGACACTGACACTTGGGTTACAGGATAATGACACTGACACTTGGTGTACAGGATAATGACACTGACACTTGGTGTACAGGATAATGACACTGACACTTGGTGTACAGGATAATGACACTGACACTTGGTGTACAGGATAATGACACTGACACTTGGTGTACAGGATAATGACACTGACACTTGGTGTACAGGATAATGACACTGACACTTGGTGTACAGGATAATGACACTGACACTTGGTGTACACAATGATGACACTGACACTTGGGGAACAGGATAGTGACACACTGAAACTTGGGGTACATGGTAATGACACTGACACTTGGGATACAGGATAATGACACACACTTGAGGTACAGGATAGTGACACTGACACTTGGGGTACAGGATAATGACACACTGACACATGGGCTACAGGATAATGTGCATGGAGATTGTAGGGAAAGTTTGTACACATTGTAAGGAGAACATAGGGAGAGCATAGGGAGACTGTAGGGTCCGAAAGATGATCAAAATTAGGGTTATTCAGTTTAGAAAACAGACAACTGAGGGGAGATCTTTTAACCATATATAAATGTATCAGGGGTCAATACAGAGATCATTCCCATCATCTATTTATTACCAGAACTGTGACGAGGGAATATCCTCTGTGTCTAAAGGAAAGAAGGTTTGTGCAAAAACATAGAAGAGGATTCTTTACAGTAAGAGTGACACGTGCCATTTGCTCAGGCCCTTTGAGAAGGATTCTTTACAGTAAGAGTGACACGTGCCATTTGCTCAGGCCCTTTGAGAAGGATTCTTTACAGTAAGAGTAACACGTGCCATTTGCTCAGGCTCTTTGAGGACGCCACTTTATTTGTCAGTCGGCAGAATTAGGGATGAATGATGTCATCCCATTCCTTCATGTCCTGGGGCGATGCTGACAAATCTGATTGGCGAGGGGACACAAGACATGTCACCTCCATTTTATATCCACCTGAGATCATGTTATATGTGATTTTGTACTCCTTCGCCCCACTCCCGATTCCCTGCTCTGTATTTGCCCCGAGTGCCACTGTTGCTACCACTTCCCTGATCACAACACTCATGGTTGCTGTGATACCTGGCTCCATGGCACCATGTAAGATTCAGAGATGATATCCATATGATCCTGCTCTGAGAGTGACGAGGAGTGAGCCATCCAGTCCACAATCTTATGCAGTTCCCCAAAATAATGTGACAACTATGAGAATACAGGGAGAACTGTGTCATACTAATACTAGTAGTTGGTGCTGCTTTTGATGTTACTACCCACATTCTGAATCTTGGATAGTGAGGCTAGGGTCTTTTATTTTCCACTCTTCTGTTTTCTAGACATTTTATTATGAAGCTCATAAAAGAAAAGTCAATGGTTTGGTATTTAGGTTATCTAATGTTTGTTTTTTGTAATTTAAAAAGGGATAACTAAATATCATGTCTCTTCTACAAACACACTACACACTGGTATTGACAATTTACTTTGGTAATAATTAAATGCTTGTGGTAAAATGTCGTTGAACTCTGGGTTCAATAACATGGGTATAACAATGCAATTTTTGAAGTGAAATGTCTATGCATTCAATAACATGGGTAATTTTTTTTTATGGTAAACTATTTTTGAACTATGGTGGACATTTATCAAACCAGACACATCTGGTTTTTGGTGAAAAAATGTCACAATACATGTCAATTGCTGAGTTTTCTGTGACATTTCTGCGACATTTAGGACCCACGCTTCTATTCAAAGTGGTTGCAGTGTAAATTGTGATATAAAAATGAATCAAGCCAGCAAAGGAGGCAATCAAAATGCATAATACATACATGATAAATGTCACCCTATGTGTTCACTAACAGGAGTATATTATAACAATGCAGTTTATGTTGTAAAATGTCTGAACTTCACAGTCTGATGCAGTGATGCATTCAATAGTGTTGATCATGAATATTTGAATTTTAAACTTTTATCGCGAATATAGGTACTTAGAAAATTCGCTAATATTTTGAATATAGTGATATATATTCGTAATTTCGAATGCTAAATCGCTCTATATTAGTTTTTTTCCAAATATTCGCTATATTGCTATAACTTGGTTTTTTTTAATATTCGTAATATTCTAAAACAAGAATATATAGCAATATAGCGAATATTTGAAAAAATGAATAGAGCAATTTAGCTAATATAGTGCTATAATCTTTTTTTTTATAGTTATTGATTTATATGAATTTCAGATGAGAAAAAAATGACAACTATTAGAAAAAGAAGATTATAGCACTATATTAGCTGAAATTGCTCTATATTCTTTTTTCTTTCAAATATTCGTAATATTCTAAAACAAGAATATATAGCAATATAGCGAATATTTGAAAGAAAAAAGAATATAGAGCAATTTCAGCTAATATAGTGCTATAATCTTCTTTTTCTAATAGTTGTCATTTTTTTCTCATCTGAAATTCATATAAATCAATAACTATAAAAAAAAGATTATAGCACTATATTAGCTAAATTGCTCTATTCATTTTTTCAAATATTCGCTATATTGCTATATATTTTTGTTTTAGAATATTGTGAATATTCGAAAAAACCAAGTTATAGCAATATAGCGAATATTTGAAAAAATAAAGAAAATAGAGCAATATAGCTAATATAGTGCTATAATCTTCTTTGTCTAATAGTTGTAAGTTGAAAAATTTGCAATAAAAATTTGCATTATGAAAATTTGCATATTTCACGATCATTACCTTGCTGATTTCTCGAGTAAAATAATCGTAGAATATAACGAATATTCAACGAATATTCTACAAAATATTGCAAATTCGAATATAACCCCTGCCGCTCATTGCTAGTGTTCAATAACACAGGTATGAAAATGCAATCTTTGCGCTGAAATGTCTGAAATATGCATTTAATAATATGGGTATAAAAATTAACTTATTTCAGTAAAATGCTTTTGCTGCAATGCTATGTGTTTAATAAAACTATTTTAACAATGGTGCTATTGATTGTCGTAAAATGTTTTTTGCAATAACTACCCATTATTGTGTAGTAATATGCAACACGTTTAATAACACTGGTATAATTGATGTTATTGACGTTATTGACGTTATTGATTGCCGTAAAATGTATTTGCTACAATTCACCTGAAATTATTTTTAGAAGAAAAAAAAAATTGCAATTGGTCAGCATTTACAGCAGATTGCTGTTGCGGTGTTATCAATAAGCCTATGAGGTGTAGAAACTGTACTCATGTACAGAGAAAATTAGTTTCTTTTTTTTGCAGGGAGTTTTGTAAAGTAGAACTAGCTGCCAGCCAGCATCTGTACTACACACAACTGGTTACCAGTCCTTCACTCCCTCAAAGCTTTCCTAATGCTTTCCCTCATCAACCTTCCTAAAATCTACCTAATTATACACCTGTATAGTTACTCTATCACACTATATAAGAGGCTTGTGTATGTAATATTTTTTTTTTTTGTCAGATACTGCCACATAGCACCCTTCCAGGTCAGAAGATGAATCGTGTTGTATGACATTCTCAGCAAAGCACCTTCCTGAAATCTGTCCCTGATTGGCTGAATGAGCTGTCAGCCAATCAGGGCAAGCCCTTCACCCTATTTCCTCCCAGTGTCATGTGATCCTCCCTTGTGGTTATCCCCCTGATATTCACAATATATTGGCTGTGGACACTATTTTTACGTCATTCATTACAAACAAATAAAAAATATTAGGATTTGTTTCACTGACAATTTTTGGTGAAATTCGTAATGAATCCCATTTGTTTCTTTAGTTGCTATCCTATAAGTCGGTGCTTGACCTTGTCAAACAGGCCTTGATACATAACCTTGATACATAACCCAATATCGCACCTGCAGACAGCTGTCTCAGGATAATTGCCCTGTCCTGTAAGACTCTTTATGTCTTCTAGGCAATCTCTACAGGGACAAATAGTATCCATTGGGTTCCCAGTTTAAACTGTTCTCATGCCAGTTCTTTCTGCTCTGCAGTTATGAGAGGAGATAACCCTGAAACGCAGATGGATGCAGATGGAGTCAGCAATACCATAGTGCAGCACAAGATACTACCCCAGCAGTACAAAATACTGCACTGTAGCACAAAACACTGTCCCAGCAGAACAAAATACCTCCCCGAAGCTGCCCCTCTGCAATAGGCAGCACCAGCAGCCACATTCTGTCTTCCTCATCCACTTGTCTCTAATTAGGATATTGAGGGGGCTGCCAGGGTTAGACATGGACCACATCACTGAACCAGCCCTAACTTCAGCATGCTGCCTGGTCTTTTAGCACTACCAAACATATAGGACAATACAACATTATATACCTATGGCATCCAGTAGCATGAGTTACATGTTCCCTTTCCTCATCTTCAATCAGACCAGACCATCTTGACAATTTCTCATCTTGTCTCTCCAGAGTTTGTCACACAAACATCTACAATCCTTTATGCCTTCTCAACACAAACGGTCCATCCTTTTGCCCCAACAGTGTGAAGAAAAGACCGGCACTCACTTGTAGATGATACATTGTGCAATTTATTGCCACATTATCTTAGTTATGTGATGCATTTCGGCTCAATGAGCCATCACCAGTGAACGTAAATTCAAAATCCTCCAGATCGCCCAACCGTTGGGTCAACTGATTCGACCCTTTCCCCACCAGCAATTTTGCCAAAGAAAGTACTTACTCCCCTAACAAAAAAATCATGCTCATACTTGCTAGACTCTGACATTTTTTAGAAGAGATCAAACCATTGTGGTAACAAATCATTTTTCCTAAAATGGTGGCTAAAGTTGTCTTAGAAAGAACTAAAAAAATATATAGCTCATCCACTTGCTCGCGCAGAGGCAGTCCACTCCTCTCTTGATTAAAAAAGATCTGCACTTAGCGTGATGACGTCATCGCACGCTCCCAGCATGATCACTTGGTGATGTCACCACGTGATCGCTCTAGGAGTGTGCTGTGACATCATCACGCTGAGCACAGGTCCTTCGGCAGGTCTTTTTCAATGAAGATAGGAGCGGACTGATTCTGCCCTGAAAGCAAGTGGATGAGGTGAGTGATTTATTAATTTATTTTTAACCCAAAAGGCCATATTGCACTACAGTATTACTGCTTTTAACGGCCAGTAGTAGACAGATGCACTTTTGTATAAGAGGCCATTAAAAATGGTCTCATTGATTGATAGGCTGAATGGGGTTTAAACATAGTGATTCGTGACTAAATAATTTGTAATGAAGTGAATTTATTGTTGAAGTTTGACGAAGCTGCAGAATCAAATTTTTCGAAACTTTTGTCATCTCTAGTTATGAACCTGGGAGCACTAGTGGCCAAACCTCAAATTTACATGGTGGGCCATTTATATGGATACACCTTAATAAAATGGGAATGGTTGGTGATATTAACTTCCTGTTTGTGGCACATTAGTATATGTGAGGGGGGAAAATGTTCAATGTGCTGCCCATTGTGTTGGATTGTCAATGCAACCCTCTTCTCCCGCTCTTCACACACTGATAGCAACACTGCAGGAGAAATGCTAGCACAGGCTTCCAGTATCCGTAGTTTCAGGTGCTGCACATCTCGTATCTTCGCAGCATATGCAGCACCTGAAACAACGGATACTGGAAGCCTGTGCTAGCATTTCTCCTGCGGTGTTGCTATCAGTGTGTGAAGAGTGGGAGAAGAGGGTTGCATTGACAATCCAACACAATGGGCAGCACATTGAACACATTGTATAAATCAAGCACACCATTGTTTTTCTTGTGAAATTCCCAATAAGTTTGATGTGTCACATGACGCTCTTCCTATTGAAAAAACAAAAGTTGGATTCAAAATGTCCGACTTCAAAATGGCCGCCATGGTCACCACCCATCTTGAAAAGTTTCCCCCCTCAAATATACTAATGTGCCACAAACAGGAAGTTAATATCACCAACCATTCCCATTTTATTAAGGTGTATCCATATAACTGGCCCACCCTGTACTTTACAAGAGTCTCAGTAATAAATATACAGTAGTAAGTAGAAGCTGGACTGATAAGAACCTTCTGTTTCACCTTTCACCATTTCAATTACTGTAATTCTTAGTTTTATGGGTTACCAAAGAACCAATTTATTGTATAAATATGTTTTTGGAAGCGTTCCACCTCCTTCGGCCTCATGCACACGACAGTTTTTTTTCACGGTCCGGCAAAAACGGGGTCCGTGGGTCCGTGATCCGTGACCGTTTTTTCGTCCGTGGGTCTTCCTTGATTTTTGGAGGATCCACGGACATGAAAAAAAAGTCGTTTTGGTGTCCGCCTGGCCGTGCGGAGCCAAACGGATCCGTCCTGAATTACAATGCAAGTCAATGGGGACGGATCCGTTTGATGTTGACACAATATGGTGCCATTTCAAACGGATCCGTCCCCATTGACTTTCAATGTAAAGTCTGGAGTTCTTTTATACCATCGGATTGGAGTTTTCTCCAATCCGATGGTATATTTTAACTTGAAGCGTCCCCATCACCATGGGAACGCCTCTATGTTAGAATATACTGTCGGATATGAGCTACTTCGTGAAACTCAGATCCGACAGTATATTCTAACACAGAGGTGTTCCCATGGTGATGGGGACGCTTCTAGTTAGAATACACTACAAACTTTGTACAAGACTGCCCCCTGCTGCCTGGCAGCACCCGATCTCTTACAGGGGGATATGATAGCACAATTAACCCCTTCAGGTGCGGCACCTAAAGGGGTTAATTGTACTATCATATTCCCCTGTAAGAGATCAGGGCTGCCAGGCAGCAGGGGGCAGACCCCCCCCCCCCCTCCCCAGTTTGAATATCGTTGGTGGCACAGTGTGCGCCCCCCATCGGGCCCCCTCTTTCTCCCTCTAATGTTAGAAATCGTTGGTGGCACAGTGTGAAAGGTCTGTGCGGCGCATTGCTAAAGAACTGTCACTTACCAGTAGGAGGAGCTCCCGGCCGTTCACAGACATCGCAGCAGCAAGCAGGAAAGTATGAATCTTCTACTGTTGTACTATTGCTAAGTAACCATGGCAACCAGGGCTGCAGTAGCTTCCTGGTTGCCATGGTTACCGATCGGAGCCCCAGCAATTAAACTGGGACTCCGATCGGAACTCCGCTGCCACCAATGATGGGGGGGGGGGGGGAAAGGGGGGCGCACACTGCCACTTGCAATTTTTTTCCATCTGAACACATGATTCCTCTCTGCTTCTTGCTTGTGGGCCAATGAGAAGGAAGCAATGTCAAGTTCACAAAAATACTTAGTGCACCAATCAGTAATCTGTAGTTAGACCTGCTAAAATGTGAAGTTGCCCGTAGTGCAAAAAAATATTCTAATCACTGCTGATTAGCGCAATCGCAAATACAGGTCCTTCTAAAAAAATTAGCATATTGTGATAAAGTTCATTATTTTCTGTAATGTACTGATAAACATTAGACTTTCATATATTTTAGATTTATTACACACCAACTGAAGTAGTTCAAGCCTTTTATTGTTTTAATATTGATGATTTTGGCATACAGCTCAAGAAAACCCAAATTTCCTATCTCAAAAAATTAGCATATTTCATCCGACCAATAAAAGAAAAGTGTTTTTAATTAGGGATGAGCGAACTCGAACTGTATAGTTCGGGTTCGTACCGAATTTTGGGGTGTCCGTGACACGGACCCGAACCCGGACATTTTCGTAAAAGTCCGGGTTCGGGTTCGGTGTTCGTCGCTTTCTTGGCGCTTTTGTGACGCTTTCTTGGCGCTTTTTGAAAGACTGCAAAGCAGCCAATCAACAAGCGTCATACTACTTGCCCCAAGAGGCCATCACAGCCATGCCTACTATTGGCATGGCTGTGATTGGCCAGAGCACCATGTGACCCAGCCTCTATTTAAGCTGGAGTCACATAGCACCGCCCGTCACTCTGCTCTGATTAGCGTAGGGAGAGGTTGCGGCTGCGACAGTAGGGCGAGATTAGGCAGATTAACTCCTCCAAAGGACTTGATTAACTGATCGATCTGCAGCTGTGGATCATTGAGCTGCTGATCCTCAATTGCTCACTGTTTTTAGGCTGCCCAGACCGTTTGTCAGTCACTTTTTTCTGGGGTGATCGGCGGCCATTTTGTGTCTTGTGCGGTGCTGCGACCAAGTGCATCCAAGCTGCGACCAAGTGCATTTAACCCTCAATGGTGTGGTTGTTTTTTGGCTAAAGCCTACATCAGGGTGAAGCTGTCACACCAAGTGCATTTAACCAGCAATAGTCTGTTCATTTTTTGGCCATATACTAAATCAGGGGCAAGCTGCGCCTGTCACCAAGTGCATTTAACCCTCAATGGTGTGGTTGTTTTTTGGCTAAAGCCTACATCAGGGTGAAGCTGTCACACCAAGTGCATTTAACCAGCAATAGTCTGTTTATTTTTTGGCCATATACTACATCAGGGGCAAGCTGCGCCTGTCACCAAGTGCATTTAACCCTCAGTAGTGTGGTTGGTCAAGCTATCACACCAAGTGCATTTAACCAGCAATAGTCTGTTTATTTTTTGGCCATATACTACATCAGGGGCAAGCTGCGCCCGTCACCAAGTGCATTTAACCCTCAGTAGTGTGGTTGGTTAAGCTGTGACACCAAGTGCATTTAACCAGCAATAGTCTGTTCATTTTTTGGCCATATACTACATCAGGGGCAAGCTGCGCCCGTCACCAAGTGCATTTAACCAGCAATAGTGTGGTTATTTTTTGGCCATATCCCAGTCTAATTCTGTCACTAAATCCATACCGGTCACCCAGCGCCTAAATACTAGGCCTCAAATTTATATCCCGCTAAATCTCTCGTTACCGCTGTCCTGTTGTGGCTGGGAAAGTTATTTAGTGTCCGTCAAAGCACATTTTTTGTTC
Source organism: Bufo gargarizans (assembly GCF_014858855.1). Taxonomy (NCBI): domain Eukaryota; kingdom Metazoa; phylum Chordata; class Amphibia; order Anura; family Bufonidae; genus Bufo; species Bufo gargarizans. Next base: position 7,545,914 of record NC_058081.1, on the reverse strand, counting down.
TGGGTTGAAATACAATTCCCAATTTAGCAATTTCATAATTTAGTGGTTCCTGCTATATCAGAGCTATTTGAAATCTATCCCTAAAAGGGTATATAATATTCAAGGTGCACATAGGGTCATTCAGAATAACTTCACACACACCCGCTACTGTGCATTTCCAAGACTAATTCTGTCACTAAACCCATACCTGTCACCCAGCGCCTAAATACTAGGCCTCAAATTTATATCCCGCTAAATCTCTCGTTACCGCTGTCCTGTTGTGGCTGGGCAAGTTATTTAGTGTCCGTCAAAGCACATTTTTTGTTCTGGGTTGAAGTACAATTCCCAATTTAGCAATTTCATAATTTAGTGGTTCCTGCTATATCAGATCTATTTGAAATCTATCCCTAAAAGGGTATATAATATTCAAGGTGCACATTGGGTCATTCAGAATAACTTCACACACACCCGCTACTGTGTATTTCCAAGTCTAATTCTGTCACTAAACCCATACCTGTCACCCAGCGCCTAAATACTAGGCCTCAAATTTATATCCTGCTAAATCTGTCGTTACCGCTGTCCTGTTGTGGCTGGGAAAGTTATTTAGTGTCCGTCAAAGCACATTTTTTGTTCTGGGTTGAAATACAATTCCCAATTTAGCAATTTCATAATTTAGTGGTTTCTGCTATATCAGAGCTATTTGAAATCTATCCCTAAAAGGGTAGATCATATTGAAGGTGCACATTGGGTCATTCAGAATAACTTCACACACACGCTACTGTGCATTTCCAAGTCTAATTCTGTTAGTAAATCCATACCTGTCACCCAGCGCCTAAATACTAGGCCTCAAATTTATATCCCGCTGAATTTGAATACATTACATTGGGCCAAATAATATTTTTGTTGTTGTGGTGAACCATAACAATGAGAAAAACATCTAGTAAGGGACGCGGACGTGGACATGGTCGTGGTGGTGTTAGTGGACCCTCTGGTGCTGGGAGAGGACGTGGCCGTTCTGCCACATCCACACGTCCTAGTGTACCAACTACCTCAGGTCCCAGTAGCCGCCAGAATTTACAGCGATATATGGTGGGGCCCAATGCCGTTCTAAGGATGGTAAGGCCTGAGCAGGTACAGGCATTAGTCAATTGGGTGGCCGACAGTGGATCCAGCACGTTCACATTATCTCCCACCCAGTCTTCTGCAGAAAGCGCACAGATGGCGCCTGAAAACCAACCCCATCAGTCTGTCACATCACCCCCATGCATACCAGGGAAACTGTCTCAGCCTCAAGTTATGCAGCAGTCTCTTATGCTGTTTGAAGACTCCGCTGGCAGGGTTTCCCAAGGGCATCCACCTAGCCCTTCCCCAGCGGTGAAAGATATAGAATGCACTGACGCACAACCACTTATGTTTCCTGATGATGAGGACATGGGAATACCACCTCAGCATGTCTCTGATGATGACGAAACACAGGTGCCAACTGCTGCGTCTTTCTGCAGTGTGCAGACTGAACAGGAGGTCAGGGATCAAGACTGGGTGGAAGACGATGCAGGGGATGATGAGGTCCTAGACCCCACATGGAATGAAGGTCGTGCCACTGACTTTCACAGTTCGGAGGAAGAGGCAGTGGTGAGACCGAGCCAACAGCGTAGCAAAAGAGGGAGCAGTGGGCAAAAGCAGAACACCCGCCGCCAAGAGACTCCGCCTGCTACTGACCGCCGCCATCTGGGACCGAGCACCCCAAAGGCAGCTTCAAGGAGTTCCCTGGCATGGCACTTCTTCAAACAATGTGCTGACGACAAGACCCGAGTGGTTTGCACGCTGTGCCATCAGAGCCTGAAGCGAGGCATTAACGTTCTGAACCTGAGCACAACCTGCATGACCAGGCACCTGCATGCAAAGCATGAACTGCAGTGGAGTAAACACCTTAAAACCAAGGAAGTCACTCAGGCTCCCCCTGCTACCTCTTCTGCTGCTGCCGCCTCGGCCTCTTCCTCCGCCTCTGGAGGAACGTTGGCACCTGCCGCCCAGCAAACAGGGGATGTACCACTAACACCACCACCACCACCTCCGTCACCAAGCGTCTCAACCATGTCACACGGCAGCGTTCAGCTCTCCATCTCACAAACATTTGAGAGAAAGCGTAAATTCCCACCTAGCCACCCTCGATCCCTGGCCCTGAATGCCAGCATTTCTAAACTACTGGCCTATGAAATGCTGTCATTTAGGCTGGTGGACACAGACAGCTTCAAACAGCTCATGTCGCTTGCTGTCCCACAGTATGTTGTTCCCAGCCGCCACTACTTCTCCAAGAGAGCCGTGCCTTCCCTGCACAACCAAGTATCCGATAAAATCAAGTGTGCACTGCGCAACGCCATCTGTGGCAAGGTCCACCTAACCACAGATACGTGGACCAGTAAGCACGGCCAGGGACGCTATATCTCCCTAACTGCACACTGGGTAAATGTAGTGGCAGCTGGGCCCCAGGCGGAGAGCTGTTTGGCGCACGTCCTTCCGCCGCCAAGGATCGCAGGGCAACATTCTTTGCCTCCTGTTGCCACCTCCTCCTTCTCGGCTTCCTCCTCCTCTTCTTCCACCTGCTCATCCAGTCAGCCACACACCTTCACCACCAACTTCAGCACAGCCCGGGGTAAACGTCAGCAGGCCATTCTGAAACTCATATGTTTGGGGGACAGGCCCCACACCGCACAGGAGTTGTGGCGGGGTATAGAACAACAGACCGACGAGTGGTTGCTGCCGGTGAGCCTCAAGCCCGGCCTGGTGGTGTGCGATAATGGGCGAAATCTCGTTGCAGCTCTGGGACTAGCCAATTTGACGCACATCCCTTGCTTGGCGCATGTGCTGAATTTGGTGGTGCAGAAGTTCATTCACAACTACCCCGACATGTCAGAGCTGCTGCATAAAGTGCGGGCCGTCTGTTCGCGCTTCCGGCGTTCACATCCTGCTGCTGCTCGCCTGTCTGCGCTACAGCGTAACTTCGGCCTTCCCGCTCACCGCCTCATATGCGACGTGCCCACCAGGTGGAACTCCACCTTGCACATGCTGGACAGACTGTGCGAGCAGCAGCAGGCCATAGTGGAGTTTCAGCTGCAGCACGCACGGGTCAGTCGCACTACAGAACAGCACCACTTCACCACCAATGACTGGGCCTCCATGCGAGACCTGTGTGCCCTGTTGCGCTGTTTCGAGTACTCCACCAACATGGCCAGTGGCGATGACGCCGTTATCAGCGTTACAATACCACTTCTATGTCTCCTTGAGAAAACACTTAGGGCGATGATGCAAGAAGAGGTGGCCCAGGAGGAGGAGGAGGAAGAGTGGTCATTTTTAGCACTTTCAGGCCAGTCTCTTCGAAGTGACTCAGAGGGAGGTTTTTGGCAACAGCAGAGGCCAGGTACAAATGTGGCCAGACAGGGCCCACTACTGGAGGACGAGGATGAGGAGGAGGTGGAGGAGGATGAGGATGAAGCATGGTCACAGCGGGGTGGCACCCAACGCAGCTCGGGTCCATCACTGGTGCGTGGCTGGGGGGAAAGGCAGGACGATGACGATACGCCTCCCACAGAGGACAGCTTGTCCTTACCCCTGGGCAGCCTGGCACACATGAGCGACTACATGCTGCAGTGCCTGCGCAACGACAGCAGAGTTGCCCACATTTTAACCTGTGCGGACCACTGGGTTGCCACCCTGCTGGATCCACGCTACAAAGACAATGTGCCCACCTTACTTCCTGCACTGGAGCGTGATAGGAAGATGCGCGAGTACAAGCGCACGTTGGTAGACGCGCTACTGAGAGCATTCCCAAATGTCACAGGGGAACAAGTGGAAGGCCAAGGCAGAGGAGGAGCAAGAGGTCGCCAAGGCAGCTGTGTCAATGCCAGCTCCTTTGAGGGCAGGGTTAGCATGGCAGAGATGTGGAAAACTTTTGTCAACACGCCACAGCTAACTGCACCACCACCTGATACGCAACGTGTTAGCAGGAGGCAACATTTCACTAACATGGTGGAACAGTACGTGTGCACACCCCTCCACGTACTGACTGATGGTTCGGCCCCATTCAACTTCTGGGTCTCTAAATTGTCCACGTGGCCAGAGCTAGCCTTTTATGCCTTGGAGGTGCTGGCCTGCCCGGCGGCCAGCGTTTTGTCTGAACGTGTATTCAGCACGGCAGGGGGCGTCATTACAGACAAACGCAGCCGCCTGTCTACAGCAAATGTGGACAAGCTGACGTTCATAAAAATGAACCAGGCATGGATCCCACAGGATCTGTCCGTCCCTTGTCCAGATTAGACATTAACTACCTCCCCTTAACCATATATTATTGGACTCCAGGGCACTTCCTCATTCAATCCTATTTTTATTTTCATTTTACCATTATATTGCGAGGCTACCCAAAGTTGAATGAACCTCTCCTGTGTCTGGGTGCCGGGGCCTAAATATATGCCAATGGACTGTTCCAATGTTGGGTGACGTGAAGCCTGATTCTCTGCTATGACATGCAGAATGATTCTCTGCTGACATGAAGCCAGATTGTCTGTTACGGGACCTCTCTCCTCTGCCTGTGTGCTGGGCCTAAACATATGCCAATGGACTGTTGCAGTGGTGGCTGACGTGAAGCCTCATTCTCTTCTATGACATGCAGACTAATTCTCTGCTGACATGAAGACAGATTCTCTGTTACGGGACCTCTCTCCTCTGCCTGTGTGTGTGCTGGGCCTAAATATATGCCAATGGACTGTTGCAGTGGTGGCTGACGTGAATCCTCATTCTCTGCTATGACATGCAGACTGATTCTCTGCTGACATGAAGCCAGATTGTCTGTTACGGGACCTCTCTCCTCTGCCTGTGTGTGTGCTGGGCCTAAATATATGCCAATGGACTGTTGCAGTGGTGGCTGACGTGAAGCCTCATTCTCTGCTATGACATGCAGACTGATTCTCTGCTGACATGAAGACAGATTCTCTGTTACGGGACCTCCCTCCTCTGCCTGGGTGCTGGGCCTAAATATATGCCAATGGACTGTTGCAGTGGTGGCTGACGTGAAGCCTCATTCTCTGCTATGACATGCAGACTGATTCTCTGCTGACATGAAGCCAGATTGTCTGTTACGGGACCTCTCTCCTCTGCCTGTGTGTGTGCTGGGCCTAAATATATGCCAATGGACTGTTGCAGTGGTGGCTGACGTGAAGCCTCATTCTCTGCTATGACATGCATACTAATTCTCTGCTGACATGAAGACAGATTCTCTGTTACGGGACCTCTCTCCTCTGCCTGTGTGTGTGCTGGGCCTAAATATATGCCAATGGACTGTTGCAGTGGTGGCTGACGTGAAGCCTCATTCTCTGCTATGACATGCAGACTGATTCTCTGCTGACATGAAGACAGATTCTCTGTTACGGGACCTCCCTCCTCTGCCTGTGTGTGTGCTGGGCCTAAATATATGCCAATGGACTGTTGCAGTGGTGGCTGACGTGAAGCCTCATTCTCTGCTATGACATCCAGACTGATTCTCTGCTGACATGAAGCCAGATTCTCTGTTACGGGACCTCCCTCCTCTGCCTGGGTGCTGGGCCTAAATATATGCCAATGGACTGTTGCAGTGGTGGCTGACGTGAAGCCTCATTCTCTGCTATGACATGCAGACTGATTCTCTGCTGACATGAAGCCAGATTCTCTGTTACGGGACCTCCCTCCTCTGCCTGGGTGCTGGGCCTAAATATATGCCAATGGACTGTTGCAGTGGTGGCTGACGTGAAGCCTCATTCTCTGCTATGACATGCAGACTAATTCTCTGCTGACATGAAGCCAGATTCTCTGTTACGGGACCTCTCTCCTCTGCCTGGGTGCTGGGCCTAAATATATGCCAATGGACTGTTGCAGTGGTGGCTGACGTGAAGCCTGATTCTCTGCTATGACATGCAGACTGATTCTCTGCTGACATGAAGCCAGATTCTCTGTTACGGGACCTCCCTCCTCTGCCTGGGTGCTGGGCCTAAATATATGCCAATGGACTGTTGCAGTGGTGGCTGACGTGAAGCCTCATTCTCTGCTATGACATGCAGACTAATTCTCTGCTGACATGAAGCCAGATTCTCTGTTACGGGACCTCTCTCCTCTGCCTGGGTGCTGGGCCTAAATTTATGAAAATGGACTGTTCCAGTGGTGGGTGACGTGAAGCCAGATTCTCTGCTATGGGACCTCTCTCCAATTGATTTTGGTTAATTTTTATTTATTTAATTTTTATTTTAATTCATTTCCCTATCCACATTTGTTTGCAGGGGATTTACCTACATGTTGCTGCCTTTTACAGCCCTCTAGCTCTTTCCTGGGCTGTTTTACAGCCTTTTTAGTGCCGAAAAGTTCGGGTCCCTATTGACTTCAATGGGGTTCGGGTTCGGGACGAAGTTCGGATCGGGTTCGGATCCCGAACCCGAACATTTCCGGGATGTTCGGCCGAACTTCTCGAACCCGAACATCCAGGTGTTCGCTCAACTCTATTTTTAATACAAAAAAAGTCAACCTTCAAATAATTATGTTCAGTTCTGCTCTCAATACTTGGTCGGGAATCCTTTTGCAGAAATGACTGCTTCAATGCGGCGTGGCATGGAGGCAATCAGCCTGTGGCACTGCTGAGGTGTTATGGAGGCCAGAATGCTTCACTGCGGCGTGGCATGGAGGCAATCAGCCTGTGGCACTGCTGAGGTGTTATGGAGGCCCAGGATGCTTCGATAGCGGCCTTAAGCTCATCCAGGGTGTTGGGTCTTGCGTCTCTCAACTTTCTCTTTCCAATATCCCACAGATTCTCTATGGGGTTCAGGTCAGGAGAGTTGGCAGGCCAATTGAGCACAGTAATACCATGGTCAGTAAACTATTTACCAGTGGTTTTAGCACTGTGAGCAGGTGCCAGGTCGTGCTGAAAAATGAAATCTTCATCTCCATAAAGCTTTTCAGCAGATGGAAGCATGAAGTGCTCCAAAATCTCCTGATAGCTAGCTGCATTGACCCTGCCCTTGATAAAACACAGTGGACCAACACCAGCAGCTGACATGGCACCCCAGACCATCACTGACTGTGGGTTCTTGACACTGGACTTCAGGCATTTTGGCATTTCCCTCTCCCCAGTCTTCCTCCAGACTCTGGCACCTTGATTTCCGAATGACATGCAACAGTCCAGTGCTGCTTCTCTGTAGCCCAGGTCAGGCGCTTCTGCCGCTGTTTCTGGTTCAAAAGTGACTTGACCTGGGGAATGCGGCACCTGTAGCCCATTTCCTGCACACGCCTGTACACGGTGGCTCTGGATGTTTCTACTCCAGACTCAGTCCACTGCTTCCGCAGGTCCCCCAAGGTCTGGAATCGGTCCTTATCCACAATCTTCCTCAGGGTCCGGTCACCTCTTGTCGTTGTGCAGCTTTTTCTGCCACACTTTTTCCTTCCCACAGACTTCCCACTGAGGTGCCTTGATACAGCACTCTGGGAACGGCCTATTCGTTCAGAAATTTCTTTCTGTGTCTTACCCTCTTGCTTGAGGGTGTCAATGATGGCCTTCTGGACAGCAGTCAGGTCGGCAGTCTTACCCATGATTGCGGTTTTGAGTAATGAACCAGGCTGGGAGTTTTTAAAAGCCTCAGGAATCTTTTGCAGGTGTTTAGAGTAAATTAGTTGATTCAGATGATTAGGTTAATAGCTCGTTTAGAGAACCTTTTCATGATATGCTAATTTTTTTAGATAGGAATTTTGGGTTTTCATGAGCTGTATGCCAAAATCATCAATATTAAAACAATAAAAGGCTTGAACTACTTCAGTTGGTGAGTAATGAATCTAAAATATATGAAAGTCTAATGTTTATCAATACATTACAGAAAATAATGAACTTTATCACAATATGCTAATTTTTTGAGAAGGACCTGTATATTGGAGCACTTGACTCTTTAAAGCTATTGTAATGTTTTGCCGTGCCAACCATTTTCTCCTGTCTCAGGAGAAACTCAGGAAACTTCGAGCAGCCTGAAAAATGTTGCCAATGTGACCTACGCTTGTATTTTGCGTTACAAATTCACATTACGCGATTTTGACAATGCCGATTTTTCGCATTCAATAAAATAATCTTGAATTCTCGAATTTGCGAATATATGACAAATATTCTACAAAATATTTGTGAAATATTGCGAATTCGAATATAGCCCCTGCCGCTCATCAGTACTAGAGAACCCGTGTGAGTGAGACAGTACAAATTTTTGGTCAGATGTGTCTACCGTAATACCCAATTCCCTCTCCCACGGGCTTATGAGGTGCGTGATTTAATGACAGTTGTTTATAAATCACCTAAAGAGAAGGTAGTAATACATGGTTTTCTCACCACATTGGGTAAAGTAAAGGCAGGTGTTTGGATTTTTTTACTCTTGTGCAAGTTAGTTCACATTCTAATTTCTGTAAGACATTCCCTTCACTTAGAGTCTTACCAGTAAGCTCTACATAATAATCCGCAGTTGCCGTGGAGCGGGCTAGATCGCCTATCCTACAGAGGACCAACTTTATCAGATTTTTAAGATTCCATGTTGCTAAAAAAAACTTTGCTTTCAATCTGACTTTATGAATTTGTCACAGATTGGACCCAGGTGCTGGAAATTCCATTATCTGCAGATCTTAGTGATGCCTTCTACTTCCTCAATTTGCACAACTTTATGGCTTGTCCATCTTGGTGTTTCAATTTCAGTGTTAAGGATTGTAGACTGTGGGCTGAGGTTCCTCTTTAAGAAGGATTGTTTGTTATATACAGTATATCACATTCCAATTTTAGTAGGCTCAGCTGTACTATAATTTGAGAAGAGCGAATTTCATATTTTGAAATTCGTTCACACTTCGTTTGTTGGTTAAAGGTGGATTGCTTTATGGATTCTGTTACCACGGACCATAACGCAATTCTATGATGGAATACATAATGGAACGCCTTTAGAAGCATTCCGTTATTCATTCTGTCATAATAGAAGTCTATGGGCTACAAAACGGATTTGTCCCGTTTCCGTTATGCAGGGGAGGACTTCCCTGCATAACGGAAACGGGAAGGATCCATTTTGCTGTCCATAGACTTCTATTATGGCAAAATGAATAACGGAATGCTTCTAAAGGCGTTCCATTATGTATTCCATCATAGAATTGCGCTATGGTCCGTGGTAACAGAATCCATAACGCAATTCACCTTTAACCAACAAACAAAGTGTGAACAAATTTCATAAGCGGAAATTTGCTCATCTCTAATTATATTTAAAGAAAGTGTGCTTTCACCACTTTTTTATAAGAACGATTTATATGGTTCCTGGCAAAAGATCAAATCAAATCTTGAGAAACGTTTAACTGCATGGCTGGAGGACACAGAATCATTCACGATAATAAAAGATAATTATACGTTTTATTACAAGAGGAGGAGGAGAACTAGAAGCGGCTATAAAAAAGAAATCTGAGGACACCAAATAGTTCTTCCACTAGATCTGAGAGCAGAACTTCACCTGGATCCAATTTCTGGAGGTATCTACCTAATTATCATTCCTGCATATACTACTATGGGTTATTATTAGGGATGAGCGAACTCGAACTGTATAGTTCGGGTTCGTACCGAATTTTGGGGTGTCCGTGACACGGACCCGAACCCGGACATTTTCGTAAAAGTCCGGGTTCGGGTTCGGTGTTCGTCGCTTTCTTCGCGCTTTTGTGACGCTTTCTTGGCGCTTTTTGAAAGGCTGCAAAGCAGCCAATCAACAAGCGTCATACTACTTGCCCCAAGAGGCCATCACAGCCATGCCTACTATTGGCATGGCTGTGATTGGCCAGAGCACCATGTGACCCAGCCTCTATTTAAGCTGGAGTCACATAGCGCCGCCCGTCACTCTGCTCTGATTAGCGTAGGGAGAGGTTGCGGCTGCGACAGTAGGGCGAGATTAGGCAGATTAACTCCTCCAAAGGACTTGATTAACTGATCGATCTGCAGCTGTGGATCATTGAGCTGCTGATCCTCAATTGCTCACTGTTTTTAGGCTGCCCAGACCGTTTGTCAGTCACATTTTTCTGGGGTGATCGGCGGCCATTTTGTGTCTTGTGGTGCGCCAGCACAAGCTGCGACCAAGTGCATTTAACCCTCAATGGTGTGGTTGTTTTTTGGCTAAAGCCTACATCAGGGTGAAGCTGTCACACCAAGTGCATTTAACCAGCAATAGTCTGTTTATTTTTTGGCCATATACTACATCAGGGGCAAGCTGCGCCTGTCACCAAGTGCATTTAACCCTCAATGGTGCGTTTGTTTTTTGGCTAAAGCCTACATCAGGGTGAAGCTGTCACACCAAGTGCATTTAACCAGCAATAGTCTGTTTATTTTTTGGCCATATACTACATCAGGGGCAAGCTGCGCCCGTCACCAAGTGCATTTAACCCTCAGTAGTGTGGTTGGTCAAGCTATCACACCAAGTGCATTTAACCAGCAATAGTCTGTTCATTTTTTGGCCATATACTAAATCAGGGGCAAGCTGCGCCCGTCACCAAGTGCATTTAACCAGCAATAGTCTGTTCATTTTTTGGCCATATACTACATCAGGGGCAAGCTGCGCCCGTCACCAAGTGCATTTAACCCTCAGTAGTGTGGTTGGTCAAGCTGTGACACCAAGTGCATTTAACCAGCAATAGTCTGTTCATTTTTTGGCCATATACTACATCAGGGGCAAGCTGCGCCCATCACCAAGTGCATTTAACCAGCAATAGTGTGGTTATTTTTTGGCCATATCCCAGTCTAATTCTGTCACTAAATCCATACCGGTCACCCAGCGCCTAAATACTAGGCCTCAAATTTATATCCCGCTAAATCTCTCGTTACCGCTGTCCTGTTGTGGCTGGGAAAGTTATTTAGTGTCCGTCAAAGCACATTTTTTGTTCTGGGTTGAAATACAATTCCCAATTTAGCAATTTAAAAATTTAGTGGTTTCTGCTGTATCAGAGCTATTTGAAATCTATCCCTAAAAGGGTATATAATATTCAAGGTGCACATAGGGTCATTCAGAATAACTTCACACACCCGCTACTGTGCATTTCCAAGTCTAATTCTGTCACTAAACCCATACCTGTCATCCAGCGCCTAAATACTAGGCCTCAAATTTATATCCAGCTAAATCTGTCCTTAGTGCTGTAGCTGGGCGAGTTATTTAGTGTCCGTTCAAGCACATTTCTTGTTCTGGGTTGAAATACAATTCCCAATTTAGCAATTTAAAAATTTAGTGGTTTCTGCTGTATCAGAGCTATTTGAAATCTATCCCTAAAAGGGTAGATCATATTGAAGGTGCACATAGGGACATTCAGAATAACTTCACACACCCGCTACTGTGCATTTCCAAGTCTAATTCTGTCACTAAACCCATACCTGTCACCCAGCGCCTAAATACTAGGCCTCAAATTCATATCCAGCTAAATCTGTCGTTAGTGCTGTAGCTGGGCGAGTTATTTAGTGTCCGTTCAAGCACATTTCTTGTTCTGGGTTGAAATACAATTCCCAATTTAGCAATTTAAAAATGTAGTGGTTTCTGCTGTATCAGAGCTATTTGAAATCTATCCCTAAAAGGGTAGATCATATTGAAGGTGCACATAGGGACATTCAGAATAACTTCACACACCCGCTACTGTGCATTTCCAAGTCTAATTCTGTCACTAAACCCATACCTGTCACCCAGCGCCTAAATACTAGGCCTCAAATTTATATCCAGCTAAATCTGTCCTTAGTGCTGTAGCTGGGGGAGTTATTTAGTGTCCGTTCAAGCACATTTCTTGTTCTGGGTTGAAATACAATTCCCAATTTAGCAATTTCATAATTTAGTGGTTTCTGCTATATCAGAGCTATTTGAAATCTATCCCTAAAAGGGTATATAATATTCAAGGTGCACATTGGGTTATTCAGAATAACTTCACACACACACGCTTCTGTGCATTTCCAAGTCTAATTCTGTCACTAAACCCATACCTTTCACCCAGCGCCTAAATACTAGGCCTCAAATTTATATCCAGCTAAATCTGTCCTTAGTGCTGTAGCTGGGGGAGTTATTTAGTGTCCGTTCAAGCACATTTCTTGTTCTGGGTTGAAATACAATTCCCAATTTAGCAATTTCATAATTTAGTGGTTTCTGCTGTATCAGAGCTATTTGAAATCTATCCCTAAAAGGGTATATAATATTCAAGGTGCACATAGGGTCATTCAGAATAACTTCACACACACGCTTCTGTGCATTTCCAAGTCTAATTCTGTCACTAAATCCATACCGGTCACCCAGCGCCTAAATACTAGGCCTCAAATTTATATCCCGCTGAATTTGAATACAATACATTGGGCCAAATAATATATTTGTTGTTGTGGTGAACCATAACAATGAGAAAAACATCTAGTAAGGGACGCGGACGTGGACATGGTCGTGGTGGTGTTAGTGGACCCTCTGGTGCTGGGAGAGGACGTGGCCGTTCTGCCACATCCACACGTCCTAGTGTACCAACTACCTCAGGTCCCAGTAGCCGCCAGAATTTACAGCGATATATGGTGGGGCCCAATGCCGTTCTAAGGATGGTAAGGCCTGAGCAGGTACAGGCATTAGTCAATTGGGTGGCCGACAGTGGATCCAGCACGTTCACATTATCTCCCACCCAGTCTTCTGCAGAAAGCGCACAGATGGCGCCTGAAAACCAACCCCATCAGTCTGTCACATCACCCCCATGCATACCAGGGAAACTGTCTCAGCCTCAAGTTATGCAGCAGTCTCTTATGCTGTTTGAAGACTCCGCTGGCAGGGTTTCCCAAGGGCATCCACCTAGCCCTTCCCCAGCGGTGAAAGACATAGAATGCACTGACGCACAACCACTTATGTTTCCTGATGATGAGGACATGGAAATACCACCTCAGCATGTCTCTGATGATGACGAAACACAGGTGCCAACTGCTGCGTCTTTCTGCAGTGTGCAGACTGAACAGGAGGTCAGGGATCAAGACTGGGTGGAAGACGATGCAGGGGACGATGAGGTCCTAGACCCCACATGGAATGAAGGTCGTGCCACTGACTTTCACAGTTCGGAGGAAGAGGCAGTGGTGAGACCGAGCCAACAGCGTAGCAAAAGAGGGAGCAGTGGGCAAAAGCAGAACACCCGCCGCCAAGAGACTCCGCCTGCTACTGACCGCCGCCATCTGGGACCGAGCACCCCAAAGGCAGCTTCAAGGAGTTCCCTGGCATGGCACTTCTTCAAACAATGTGCTGACGACAAGACCCGAGTGGTTTGCACGCTGTGCCATCAGAGCCTGAAGCGAGGCATTAACGTTCTGAACCTGAGCACAACCTGCATGACCAGGCACCTGCATGCAAAGCATGAACTGCAGTGGAGTAAACACCTTAAAACCAAGGAAGTCACTCAGGCTCCCCCTGCTACCTCTTCTGCTGCTGCCGCCTCGGCCTATTCTGCTGCTGCCGCCTCGGCCTCTTCCTCCGCCTCTGGAGGAACGTTGGCACCTGCCGCCCAGCAAACAGGGGATGTACCACCAACACCACCACCACCACCTCCGTCACCAAGCGTCTCAACCATGTCACACGCCAGCGTTCAGCTCTCCATCTCACAAACATTTGATAGAAAGCGTAAATTCCCACCTAGCCACCCTCGATCCCTGGCCCTGAATGCCAGCATTTCTAAACTACTGGCCTATGAAATGCTGTCATTTAGGCTGGTGGACACAGACAGCTTCAAACAGCTCATGTCGCTTGCTGTCCCACAGTATGTTGTTCCCAGCCGGCACTACTTCTCCAAGAGAGCCGTGCCTTCCCTGCACAACCAAGTATCCGATAAAATCAAGTGTGCACTGCGCAACGCCATCTGTAGCAAGGTCCACCTAACCACAGATACGTGGACCAGTAAGCACGGCCAGGGACGCTATATCTCCCTAACTGCACACTGGGTAAATGTAGTGGCAGCTGGGCCCCAGGCGGAGAGCTGTTTGGCGCACGTCCTTCCGCCGCCAAGGATCGCAGGGCAACATTCTTTGCCTCCTGTTGCCACCTCCTCCTTCTCGGCTTCCTCCTCCTCTTCTTCCACCTGCTCATCCAGTCAGCCACACACCTTCACCACCAACTTCAGCACAGCCCGGGGTAAACGTCAGCAGGCCATTCTGAAACTCATATGTTTGGGGGACAGGCCCCACACCGCACAGGAGTTGTGGCGGGGTATAGAACAACAGACCGACGAGTGGTTGCTGCCGGTGAGCCTCAAGCCCGGCCTGGTGGTGTGCGATAATGGGCGAAATCTCGTTGCAGCTCTGGGACTAGCCAATTTGACGCACATCCCTTGCTTGGCGCATGTGCTGAATTTGGTGGTGCAGAAGTTCATTCACAACTACCCCGACATGTCAGAGCTGCTGCATAAAGTGCGGGCCGTCTGTTCGCGCTTCCGGCGTTCACATCCTGCTGCTGCTCGCCTGTCTGCGCTACAGCGTAACTTCGGCCTTCCCGCTCACCGCCTCATATGCGACGTGCCCACCAGGTGGAACTCCACCTTGCACATGCTGGACAGACTGTGCGAGCAGCAGCAGGCCATAGTGGAGTTTCAGCTGCAGCACGCACGGGTCAGTCGCACTACAGAACAGCACCACTTCACCACCAATGACTGGGCCTCCATGCGAGACCTGTGTGCCCTGTTGCGCTGTTTCGAGTACTCCACCAACATGGCCAGTGGCGATGACGCCGTTATCAGCGTTACAATACCACTTCTATGTCTCCTTGAGAAAACACTTAGGGCGATGATGCAAGAAGAGGTGGCCCAGGAGGAGGAGGAGGAAGAGTGGTCATTTTTAGCACTTTCAGGCCAGTCTCTTCGAAGTGACTCAGAGGGAGGTTTTTGGCAACAGCAGAGGCCAGGTACAAATGTGGCCAGACAGGGCCCACTACTGGAGGACGAGGATGAGGAGGAGGTGGAGGAGGATGAGGATGAAGCATGGTCACAGCGGGGTGGCACCAAACGCAGCTCGGGTCCATCACTGGTGCGTGGCTGGGGGGAAAGGCAGGACGATGACGATACGCCTCCCACAGAGGACAGCTTGTCCTTACCCCTGGGCAGCCTGGCACACATGAGCGACTACATGCTGCAGTGCCTGCGCAACGACAGCAGAGTTGCCCACATTTTAACCTGTGCGGACCACTGGGTTGCCACCCTGCTGGATCCACGCTACAAAGACAATGTGCCCACCTTACTTCCTGCACTGGAGCGTGATAGGAAGATGCGCGAGTACAAGCGCACGTTGGTAGACGCGCTACTGAGAGCATTCCCAAATGTCACAGGGGAACAAGTGGAAGGCCAAGGCAGAGGAGGAGCAAGAGGTCGCCAAGGCAGCTGTGTCAATGCCAGCTCCTTTGAGGGCAGGGTTAGCATGGCAGAGATGTGGAAAACTTTTGTCAACACGCCACAGCTAACTGCACCACCACCTGATACGCAACGTGTTAGCAGGAGGCAACATTTCACTAACATGGTGGAACAGTACGTGTGCACACCCCTCCACGTACTGACTGATGGTTCGGCCCCATTCAACTTCTGGGTCTCTAAATTGTCCACGTGGCCAGAGCTAGCCTTTTATGCCTTGGAGGTGCTGGCCTGCCCGGCAGCCAGCGTTTTGTCTGAACGTGTATTCAGCACGGCAGGGGGCGTCATTACAGACAAACGCAGCCGCCTGTCTACAGCCAATGTGGACAAGCTGACGTTCATAAAAATGAACCAGGCATGGATCCCACAGGACCTGTCCGTCCCTTGTCCAGATTAGACATTAACTACCTCCCCATAACCATATATTATTGGACTCCAGGGCACTTCCTCATTCAATCCTATTTTTATTTTCATTTTACCATTATATTGCGAGGCTACCCAAAGTTGAATGAACCTCTCCTCTGCCTGTGTGCTAGGCCTAAATATATGCCAATGGACTGTTGCAGTGGTGGCTGACATGAAGCCTGATTCTCTGCTATGACATGCAGACTAATTCTCTGCTGACATGAAGCCAGATTGTCTGTTACGGGACCTCTCTCCTCTGCCTGGGTGCTGGGCCTAAATTTATGACAATGGACTGTTGCAGTGGTGGCTGACGTGAAGCCTGATTCTCTGCTATGACATTCAGACTGATTCTCTGCTGACATGAAGCCAGATCCTCTGTTACGGGACCTCTCTCCTCTGCCTGTGTGTGTGCTGGGCCTAAATATATGCCAATGGACTGTTGCAGTGGTGGCTGACGTGAAGCCTCATTCTCTGCTATGACATGCAGACTGATTCTCTGCTGACATGAAGCCAGATTCTCTGTTACGGGACCTCTCTCCTCTGCCTGTGTGTGTGCTGGGCCTAAATATATGCCAATGGACTGTTGCAGTGGTGGCTGACGTGAAGCCTGATTCTCTGCTATGACATGCAGACTGATTCTCTGCTGACATGAAGCCAGATTCTCTGTTACGGGACCTCTCTCCTCTGCCTGTGTGTGTGCTGGGCCTAAATATATGCCAATGGACTGTTGCAGTGGTGGCTGACGTGAAGCCTCATTCTCTGCTATGACATGCAGACTAATTCTCTGCTGACATGAAGACAGATTCTCTGTTACGGGACCTCCCTCCTCTGCCTGGGTGCTGGGCCTAAATATATGCCAATGGACTGTTGCAGTGGTGGCTGACGTGAAGCCTGATTCTCTGCTATGACATGCAGACTAATTCTCTGCTGACATGAAGACAGATTCTCTGTTACGGGACCTCTCTCCTCTGCCTGTGTGTGTGCTGGGCCTAAATATATGCCAATGGACTGTTGCAGTGGTGGCTGACGTGAAGCCTCATTCTCTGCTATGACATGCAGACTGATTCTCTGCTGACATGAAGCCAGATTCTCTGTTACGGGACCTCTCTCCTCTGCCTGTGTGTGTGCTGGGCCTAAATATATGCCAATGGACTGTTGCAGTGGTGGCTGACGTGAAGCCTCATTCTCTGCTATGACATGCAGACTAATTCTCTGCTGACATGAAGACAGATTCTCTGTTACGGGACCTCCCTCCTCTGCCTGGGTGCTGGGCCTAAATATATGCCAATGGACTGTTGCAGTGGTGGCTGACGTGAAGCCTCATTCTCTGCTATGACATGCAGACTGATTCTCTGCTGACATGAAGCCAGATTCTCTGTTACGGGACCTCTCTCCTCTGCCTGTGTGTGTGCTGGGCCTAAATATATGCCAATGGACTGTTGCAGTGGTGGCTGACGTGAAGCCTCATTCTCTGCTATGACATGCAGACTAATTCTCTGCTGACATGAAGACAGATTCTCTGTTACGGGACCTCCCTCCTCTGCCTGGGTGCTGGGCCTAAATATATGCCAATGGACTGTTGCAGTGGTGGCTGACGTGAAGCCTCATTCTCTGCTATGACATGCAGACTGATTCTCTGCTGACATGAAGCCAGATTCTCTGTTACGGGACCTCTCTCCTCTGCCTGTGTGTGTGCTGGGCCTAAATATATGCCAATGGACTGTTGCAGTGGTGGCTGACGTGAAGCCTCATTCTCTGCTATGACATGCAGACTGATTTTCTGCTGACATGAAGCCAGATTCTCTGTTACGGGACCTCTCTCCTCTGCCTGGGTGCTGGGCCTAAATATATGCCAATGGACTGTTGCAGTGGTGGCTGACGTGAAGCCTGATTGTCTGTTACGGGACCTCTCTCCTCTGCCTGGGTGCTGGGCCTAAATATCTGACAATGGACTGTTGCATTGGTGGCTGACGTGAAGCCTGATTCTCTGCTATGATATGAAGACTGATTCTCTGCTGACATGAAGCCAGATTGTCTGTTACGGGACCTCTCTCCTCTGTCTGGGTGCCTGGGCCTAAATATATGACAATGGACTGTTACAGTGGTGGCTGACGTGAAGCCTGATTCTCTGCTATGACATGCAGACTGATTCTCTGCTGACATGAAGCCAGATCCTCTGTTACGGGACCTCTCTCCTCTGCCTGTGTGCTGGGCCTAAATTTATGAAAATGGACTCTTACAGTGGTGGGTGACGTGAAGCCTGATTCTCTGCTATGATATGAAGACTGATTCTCTGCTGACATGAAGCCAGATTGTCTGTTACGGGACCTCTCTCCTCTGCCTCGGTGCTGGGCCTAAATATATGCCAATGGACTGTTGCAGTGGTGGCTGACGTGAAGCCTCATTCTCTGCTATGACATGCAGACTGATTCTCTGCTGACATGAAGCCAGATTGTCTGTTACGGGACCTCTCTCCTCTGCCTGGGTGCTGGGTAGTGTTGAGCGCGAATATTCGAAAAGCAAATTTTTTTCGCGAATATCGCAACTTCGCGATTTCGCGAATATTTCGAATATAGTGCTATATATTCGTAAAAACGAATATTCGTTTTTTGTTTTTTTCCCCCCCCCCACAAAATTACAGTACACATATAATTGATTGTTTCCCAAAGGTCCAACAGCTCAGATCTTACTCACATTGCCTAGAAAGTGATTGAGTCGCGAATCTTCGTAAGGCGATTTTATTAGCGCACTGGCGAATATCGGCACGTCCCAGAACAGAGGCAAAGGGCTTTGCATTCATACATTAGTGAATTGAGTTGCGAATCTTCGTAAGGCGATTTTATTAGCGCACATGCGAATATCTACACTTGTCCCAGAACAGAGGCAAAGGGCTTTGCATTCATACATTAGTGATTGAATTGAGCTGCGAATCTTCGTAAGGCGATTTTATTAACGCAAATGCAAATATCTACACTTGTCCCCAGAACAGAGAGGCAAAGGCCTGTGCATTCATATAGTATAGCACCATATTCGCGAATACGTAGAACTTCGTAAAATTCGATTTACGAATATTCGTATTTTTTATTTTACTTTCCACCTTACAGATTACATTGATCTGTACTCTGTCAACTACTGTCATCACCCCCCACTGTATCTCGATTGATTCCCAAAAGTCTCACATTCCCTAGAAAGTGATTGAGGTGCGAATCTTCGTAAGGCGATTTTATTAGCGCACATGCGAATATCTACACTTGTCCCAGAACAGAGGCAAAGGGCATTGCATTCATACATTAGTGATTGAATTGAGTTGCGAATCTTCGTAAGGCGATTTCATTAGCGCACATGTGAATTTTGCATAGCATATGTATTATGCGATGCGAAAATTCGAATTATCGCATATGCGAAATAATAACGAATTTGAATAATCGCGAATATTTTACAAATATTCTTTCGAATATTCACAAAATTTCGCGAATTCGAATATGGGACATGCCGCTCAACACTAGTGCTGGGCCTAAATTTATGACAATGGACTGTTGCAGTGGTGGGTGACGTGAAGCCTGATTCTCTGCTATGACATGCAGACTGATTCTCTGCTGACATGAAGCCAGATTGTCTGTTACGGGACCTCTCTCCTCTGCCTGGGTGCTGGGCCTAAATATATGCCAATGGACTGTTGCAGTGGTGGCTGACGTGAAGCCTCATTCTCTGCTATGACATGCAGACTAATTCTCTGCTGACATGAAGCCAGATTCTCTGTTACGGGACCTCTCTCCTCTGCCTGTGTGTGTGCTGGGCCTAAATATATGCCAATGGACTGTTGCAGTGGTGGCTGACGTGAAGCCTCATTCTCTGCTATGACATGCAGACTGATTCTCTGCTGACATGAAGCCAGATTCTCTGTTACGGGACCTCTCTCCTCTGCCTGTGTGTGTGCTGGGCCTAAATATATGCCAATGGACTGTTGCAGTGGTGGCTGACGTGAAGCCTGATTCTCTGCTATGACATGCAGACTGATTCTCTGCTGACATGAAGCCAGATTCTCTGTTACGGGACCTCTCTCCTCTGCCTGTGTGTGTGCTGGGCCTAAATATATGCCAATGGACTGTTGCAGTGGTGGCTGACGTGAAGCCTCATTCTCTGCTATGACATGCAGACTGATTCTCTGCTGACATGAAGCCAGATTCTCTGTTACGGGACCTCTCTCCTCTGCCTGTGTGTGTGCTGGGCCTAAATATATGCCAATGGACTGTTGCAGTGGTGGCTGACGTGAAGCCTCATTCTCTGCTATGACATGCAGACTGATTCTCTGCTGACATGAAGCCAGATTCTCTGTTACGGGACCTCTCTCCTCTGCCTGTGTGTGTGCTGGGCCTAAATATATGCCAATGGACTGTTGCAGTGGTGGCTGACGTGAAGCCTCATTCTCTGCTATGACATGCAGACTAATTCTCTGCTGACATGAAGACAGATTCTCTGTTACGGGACCTCTCTCCTCTGCCTGTGTGTGTGCTGGGCCTAAATATATGCCAATGGACTGTTGCAGTGGTGGCTGACGTGAAGCCTCATTCTCTGCTATGACATGCAGACTAATTCTCTGCTGACATGAAGACAGATTCTCTGTTACGGGACCTCCCTCCTCTGCCTGGGTGCTGGGCCTAAATATATGCCAATGGACTGTTGCAGTGGTGGCTGACGTGAAGCCTCATTCTCTGCTATGACATGCAGACTAATTCTCTGCTGACATGAAGACAGATCCTCTGTTACGGGACCTCTCTCCTCTGCCTGGGTGCCGGGGCCTAAATATCTGAGAATGGACTGTTCCAGTGGTGGGTGACGGGAAGCCAGATTCTCTGCTATGGAACCTCTCTCCAATTGATTTTGGTTAATTTTTATTTATTTAATTTTTATTTTTATTAATTTCCCTATCCACATTTGTTTGCAGGGGATTTACCTACATGTTGCTGCCTTTTGCAGCCCTCTAGCTCTTTCCTGGGCTGTTTTACAGCCTTTTTAGTGCCGAAAAGTTCGGGTCCCCATTGACTTCAATGGGGTTCGGGTTCGGGACGAAGTTCGGATCGGGTTCGGATCCCGAACCCGAACATTTCCGGGATGTTCGGCCGAACTTCTCGAACCCGAACATCCAGGTGTTCGCTCAACTCTAGTTATTATGTAATGGTGCATATCAGTTTTTGTTTTCCCCCAGAGCTTTCTATTAATTAAATTCATGTACTGAAATACGTTGAGAGGTGTAGTTTCTTCTGGGCAAACACCAGAAATGTTACAGCAGTGCAGTCTTTTTACTTTGCATGAAGACCCTAGACATGGACCATCTTGAAGATGAGATAGATCTTGAAGTTTTGGTCAGCTTTTGGCCTGCAGCCATAATGGCATCAGCTAATCATTAGTGTTGATTGTGAATATTCTAATTGCCAATTTTTATCACAAATATTGTCACTTTGAGAATTCGCAAAGATGTAGAATATAGCGCTATATATTTGTAATCGCAAATATTCTAGATTTTTATTTTTTCAACAGTAACCTCCCTTCTTGCTTGTGGGCCAATGAGAAGGCTGCAATATCTTTGTCAGAGGTTAGCCACATCCCTAGCAACCAATAGGAAAGCTGCCTACCCCTTACTATATAACCTCCCCGGCAGCCATTTTATGCTGTTTTTTTTCAGTTCTGAAAGAGAGAGCAGTGACATTGCTGTGCTCTGTGCTTCCATCTGGATCCTATTCCTTATCCAATTACATTAGACAGTTAGTTAGCTCATATATATATATATATATTACAGATAGTTAGTGGGAGATAGTCAGTGTAGGTTATATCCTGATATAGTGGAGCTGATAGGTTCCAGTGCAAGGTGTTAGGCAGTGTGATAGGGATTACTGTTTCTCTGCTGTCCATACATACATGCTACAGACATAGTGCTGTGATGTCACCACAATACTTAGTGCACCAATCAGTAATATCTACTCAGACCTGATAAAATGTGAAGTTGCACGTATTGCGCAAAAAATATGCACATCATTAGTGCCGATTTGCGCAATCACGAAAATGATGACTGGAGATCACGAATTCTAGAATTTGCAAATTTATTGCGAATATTATGTGAAAAATTCACAAAATATCGCAAAACAAATATTGCCTATGCCGCTCATAACTACTAATCATCTCTACGCTTTTCTTTCAGCTCTTTGCTATAAGGGATATAACCTCTCGTTACCCAACAACCATGTCTTATGGTAAGCTAATTTTTAATGCTTGTACCCCTAAAATGAACACATGTTTCTTAGTTCTCTCTGTTTCTGTGAATAATGGGGACATTACAACTCCCCATTTCCATAGAAATGTACTATCAGACATATTGCCAGGCTGACTCTAAGGAAACTAATACCTGAACAGTTTTAGTAGTCAAGACCAGGAGTGTATTGAAAAACGAGAAGCTGTCTCTGTCCTTTATACTTTCTCTCCTTTTATGATCTACTCCTTATGTTGTCCTCCTAAACTGCCTCAGGAGACCACAGTGGCCATACTCTAAGTGGCAGGCACTGCTTGTAGAGACATTTATAGTGTTACTGTACTTTCAAAAAACGTTTTATATGTCATAGAGTTTTGGTTGGCGCCACCAATTGCTAGAATGAGGGGAGGTAAGTGAGCACTTAGTGAGCTTTCTCTCCTCTCTGCACAAAGACAAGAATTAGACAGGCCCCATTGGCTTTCTATTGAGTCCATCTTGTTTGGCCTCTTGCAGTGAGGAACAACCTGACGGAGTTCACCATATCCAGATAATGCCGTGAACCACCATATCCCTACTACTGACTAAAATGGGATCTGTCTGCTTTCTTGCAGAAATGCCTGCTTTTCGGCGTCATGCAAACAGGACTTTTTGTCTAACTGGGAGGTGGCATTGGTGCTGGAAACCAGACAGATACCAGTCAGATGCCATCATAGTCGATGGCATCCAGCAGTTCACAGCATTATCTGGATATGCCAGATAAAGTGAACTCCAGCAGGCTGTTCCTCTGCAGAATTTCTGAATACAGATTTGAATGCAGGTTAATGCTCGCTTCTCTCCTCTCCTTCTAACGAGGAAAACTTTTTATATGTCTCTATGACAGGTCAAAGTTTTGTGAAAGTACAGTCAACCTTGAAATTGTTACCTTTTTTGTGTTAAACCATTGCTCTAATTGGCAGAAAAAGTTGTAGTTGGGTCCCTTCACTTCAGTGAAGCATAGTTTCTTCCCGCTATTCACTAAGCCCCTCCTATCTGTTGGTGAATGAGCCAGGCTTCTGGTAACTTCTCTTGTTTGGTCCTATAATTATGAGTACGTGCCAGATTTTTGGTTCATGCACCGTACATCATCTATTTTCTGTCCTGGACAGAAGAAGAACAATGTGCATGTGCTGAAATTCTGGTGCATGGCTCACTCATAGGGTGAGCAAACCCAAACTGTAAAGTTTGGGTTCTTACCGAACATCAAGGGGTCGAGCACCAGAACCCAAACACAGACTTTGTCTCGGAAGTCTGTTTTAGGGTTTGGTGTTCCGATGCTGAATAAAGTTTGTTGAAAGGTTGCAGCACAGCCAATAAACAAGCTTTTTAGCTGTGGGCACTTAGAAGCCATCACAGTCATGCCTAGTATTGGCATGGCTGTAATTGGCCTAGTTGTCGAGGCTCACCTTGTCGCAAGTTGCAATGGAGGCACGGATATTTGCCAGGAACTGAGCGATAGTAGAAATATAAATGAAGGAGTAAATCCAGCTTCCAGACAACGTATAGATGCTTTAATGAAAAAGTGCTAAAATCCAGACATGTACATCAGGGCTACGGGTTTCAAATCAATAAATTCAGATCCTTACTCAATAATTGGCCCAAGGAGCATGTGACCCGGTCTGTATAAATGCCAGATCACTTGTGGTGCTGCCATTCTGCTGTAACTAGTGTATGGACAGGACGCAGTTTGAGTGAGGGACAGTGTTAGGCAGTAAGGCCCTGGTGCAGTCTGACCTATAGCCATTTTTTGGGATGAGATACACCTCCTTTGCATCCGTGACACAGAAATACAATAGTTAATCTGTCTGTTAATTCTGTGGGTGACATAAACCCATTTTTTGGGGTGCAATACACCTCTTTTGTACCCGTGACACAGAAATACAATAATTTATCTGTCTGTTAATTGTGTGTGTGACCTATAGCCATTTTTTTGGTGTAAGATACCACCTCCTTTGCATCAGTGACACAGAAATACAATTGTTTGTCTGTCTGTCAATTTTGTTGGAGACCGTAAAGAATGAGGAGAGCATTAAATAAGGGACATGGCCGTGGTGCTTCTGGTGTTGGTGATGGTAGAGCTCCTGATGCAGGGAGAGGACATGGTCAACCTGTCCCTGGCGACAGGACATCCTGCGTCATTTTGTAGGCCTGAATACCTCTGTACGAATGGTGAGGCCAGAACAAGTAAAGGCAGTATTAGATTGGATGGCTGACAGTCCCTCCAGTTCCTTCACATTGTGTTCCACTTGGTCCCCTCCTGAAAGTGCAGAGTTGGCACCGGCAGCTCATGGGAATCGAACTTCCACCTCAACCTCTTGCAAATTAGCCAAGCAGTCTGAGCCCCAAGTCATGCAGCAGTCACTTTTGCTTTTAGTGGACTCTTTTGGCAGGGGTTCCATGGGCCATCCACCTAGCTCTGCACCAGAAGTGGAAGAGATTGAGTGCACTAATGCCCAACTACTTATGTTTTAGCATTAGGACATTGGAGGATGAGGACATGGGAGTACCACCGCAGCACGTCTCTGCTTTCTGCAGTATGCAGACCAGCAAGGGGGGCAGGGGTGAGGAGTAAATGAAAGATGATGTGGAGGATGATGAGGTTCTAGACCCTACATGGAATGAAAGTCATTCGAGTGGCGTGTGCAGTTCGGAGGAAGAGGTGGTGGTCACGCAGTGCCAGCTGCACAGTAAAAGAGGCAACAGGGTGCAAAAGCACAGCAGATGGCCCCTAGCCAGTACGCCGGGACCGAGCACACCAAATCCAGCTCAAAGGAGTTCCCTGGTGTGAAAGTTCTTCAGGAAATGTGCTGACGACAAGACACAGGTGGTTTGCACGCTGTACAGTCAGAGCCTGAAGTGAGGCATAAATGTTCTAAACCTGAGCACCACCTGCATGACCAGGCATCTAAATAAAAAGTGGAGTGGACATCTAAAAAACCACAAAAGATCTGAGGCTCCTCCTGCTCCCTCTTCTGCTGCGGTCTTGGCCTCTTGCTCCCCCTCTGGAGCAACAGGGACACCTGGCGCCCTGCAAAGAGAGGATTTGACAGCACCACCACCAGCAGTATCAATGAGCATCTCATACTGTCCCATGGAAGCATTCAGCTTTCCATCCCCCAAACACTGGAGAGAAAGAGGAAGTACCTGCCTACCTACCCATGAGCCCTGGCCCTGAATGCCGTCATTTCCAAATTTCTGACATTTGAAATGCTACCATTTTGTCTAGTGACGATGGACACTTTTAAAAACCTTATGGTGGTGCTGTCCCATAGTCAGGGGTACACTTAGCTTTTTTGCTGCCTGAGGCAAAAACTGAAACGCCCCCCCATCCCAATGCCAATTTCTTAACCTAACCCATTTGCCACAATGAAACGCTCATTCCCATGGCCGTTCCACTGCCCCTCTCTTGCCCCTACCTGGTTATGCCTGAGGCCTCACCTGGCCTCATTGGTGGTGCACCCCTACCCACAGTATGTGATTCTCAGCCGCCACTACTTTTCAAGGTGGGCGATTCCTGCCCTGCACGAACAAGTGACATTTAAAATCAGGTGTGCTCTGTGCAACACCATCAGTGGTAAGGTCCACATAACCACCAATATGTGGACTAGTAAGCACTGGTAGGAATGTTATAGCTCCCTAACTGCTCACTGGGTAAATGTAGTGACGACTGGGCTTGAAGAGGAAAGCGGTTTGGCACATGTCCTACCGCCACTCAGAATTGCTGGATGTTTTTCATTGCTACTACTACTACTTCCTATATCTCCTCCTTTAACGCCTCTTCATCCTCCTCTACCACCTTCTTATCCGGTCAGTGTAACAACCACCAACTTCAGCACAGCCAGAGGGAAACAACAGCAGGCTGTTCTGAAACTCATCTGTTTGGAGGACAAACCCCACACCGCGCAGGAGCTGTGGACAGACATTGAAGAACATACCAATAAGTGGTTGGTGCCAGTGAGCCTAAAGCCCGGCCTGGTCATGTGCGATAATGGGCAAAATCTTGTGTAAGCTCTGGCCCTAGCCGGTTTGACGCACATCCCTTGCCTGGCACATGTGTTGAATTTGGTGGTGCAGCAGTTCCCAACAAATTAACCTGATATGTCAGAGTCTGTGCATGTTTTTGGCATCCTCACCCTGCTTTTCATCTCCTCTCTGTGCTGCAGCATAACTTCTGCCTTCGCGCTCTATGCCTCATATGCAACATACCCATAAGTTGGAGCTTCACCTTACACATGCTGGAGAGACTGTGAGAGCAGTAGCAGGCGATAGTTGAGTTTCATCTGCAGCACGCACGGGTGAGCCACTCTGCAGAACAGCATCACTTCACCACCAACGAGTGAGCCTTCATATGGAACATGTGTGCTTTGTTGTGCTGTTTAAAGTACTCCACCAACTTGGCCAGCACTGATGATGCTGTCATCGGCGTTACTATCCTACTTCTATGTCTCCTTGAAAAAACGCTGTGACGGACTGAACCGTCACTGGGGCTGCTGGAAAAGCCTGAGGGCCAGCCTCCTTCCTATGGACAATGGACCCAGAACTATGGAGACCCCCTCAGACCTTTTGGGGTTACAAGTAACTATGAACCCTGATTTATGTGTGGAATTTATATGCCACATATTTCCTATTGCCCATTAATTTGCAGAGTGTGGATTCAGCAACACAAAAAGGGTTAACTCTGCACTGAGACTCCCACTGATTGTGTTAGTGATGGGATTAAGATAGCTGACTGTAGGAGCAGCCGACTCCTAGATGAGTAGATCACCCTATGATACACTCAGGACATAATCCCATCACATGTGTCTCTTCTCTCTCTATTCATTCATTATGGAGGGGGTGAAGATGTCTGTTTGCATGTTGTTCATGGTTGATTGCGTTATGTTTGTTAGACTTCTTGAACTGTATATATACTGAGTTGATCTTCAATAAATGGAGTTCCTGTTTTACCGTCAACATAGAGTGTCATCTCATGTGTGGGGGAACAGCTATATTTACTCTGGGGATTGCTATCGGTATTATACTCCCCTGGGATTACAACATGGTTCTATCCACTGGAAGTTGGATCCTGGTCTTGGGCCCAGGGTGGGTGGAAGACGGCGATACCTCAACCAAGCTGCGGCGGTTCGTGGGGTCGGCAGTGATTACGGTGTCAAGTGGAGTGCTTGGAGCTCTCTGGAAGACTAGGAGCATCCATCAACGGAGGTACCCAGTCGGGTGCCAGGAGATCCCTTACAAACACTTCAGGTGATGATGGATGAAGTGGTGGCACAGAAGGAAGAGGAACAGGGCTAGTTCCCATGGTTATCAGGTCAGTCGTCCATATGTGACTCGGAGGGTGCGTTTCTGCACCAACAGTGGCCAGGTATACCACTGTCCAGCCAGGGCACATTTTTGGAGGATGATGAGGAAGAGGAGGAGGTACTGTTTTCATCACACCCAAAGCAGTTCACGAGCATCACTGGAGCATGGCTGGGGGGATATAGAGGACACAGACAACAGACCTACCACCGAGGACAGCTGAGCAGAGTTGCCCTGATTCTTATTAGTGCTGTTTACTGGGTAGCTACCGTGCTGGATCGCCGCTAAAAGGACAATGTGCCATCCGTAATTCCGTCACTGGAACATGGTCAGAGGATGTTAATGCACGCTGGTAGATGCAATTATGATGGCGTTCCCACCTGACAGTGGGGGCTGAGTGGAAGCATGAGGCGGAGGAGGAAGTCAGCAATGCAGATTGGGCACTGGCATTTTGGGCCACATAATCCACAACATCCAGCTCCGGACCGTATTAGCAGGAGGCAGTGTTTCAACAACATGGTGGAACAGTACGTGTGCACATGCCTGCACGTACTGACTGATGGGTCTGCCCCATTTAACATCTGGGTCTCCAAATTGGACTCATGGCCTGAGCTTGCCCTTCATGCCTTGGAGGTGCTGGCCTGCCCTGCGGCAAGTGTATTGTCCCAACATGTGTTTAGCACCACAGGGGGGTGATCATGGACAGGCGCATCCGCTTGTACACAGCTAACATGGTCAAGCTCATGTTCATTAAAATGAACCAGGCATGGATCCCACCTTTGGCTGAGTAGAGAAGTATTACAGACTCATCCAGCCATTGATATAATACAGCTAACTTTTTTCAATGTTTTGGGGCCTCTCCAAATAAAAATAAAATAAAATAAAAAACAGTGTTGGCTACCTGCTCTGCTTCTTGCCTTTCCTACCTATACCGCCATGTCAACTTCCTCCTCCACTCGGACCTCCATCTCCTTGTTCAAGATTATTATGTCTTTTTCCAACCATAACAACTATATGTAACTATATTGCAGAGTAGAGAAGAATGCCGGCCACACCCAGCCAATGTTATACTCCAGCGCAGTTTGTGCTTTCTCTTTGCCATTTCCCAATGTTTTGGGGCCTCCCCCCCAAAAATAAAACAAATTATAAAATAAAAAAAAACAACAAAAACAGTGTTTGCTACCTCCTCCACCTCTTACACTTACACCGCCACATCAACCACCTCCTCAATCTCTTACTCTACTTGGACCTCCGCCTCCTAGTTCAAGATTATTATTATTATTATTTATTTTATTCTATGCTACTTTAAGTCATTTCCCTATCCACATTTGATTGTATGGCAATTGTCCTGTTCTTAACCCCATTTTCTATCCTTTTGCAGCCTTCTAGCCCTCACTACGGTTCAGTTCGGGGTCAAGTTCAGGTTTGGGTCCCCAAATCAAACTTTGTACTAAAGTTCGCCCGAACCCGTTGAACCCGAACATCCACGGGACCGCTCATCCCTACCCACACACAAGATTATGGGGCCAGACGAGAGAATGTCTCAGAAGCATTACCCTATCAATCACAGAGGGATAGGATTAGGAAGGGCTTACTGAGAACAACGGTGCACCAAGGAGAAGCGGCTTGCCCTTGTGTTCCAAACAGCTCATTTGCATATGTGTTTAGGGTACTTTTTCTGCTAATTGAAGCAACAATTGACCATAAGAAATGTAATAATAGGTATGGTGCTGTTTCTAAAAGATAACAGCTACAGCTGCTACTTGTTCTTCCTTGACTTCCTTGTTCTTTCTGCCTAAACATATCCCGACATGACGTGGCATAAGATGAACAGATTATTAAAAAATAAATAAAAATGATTTGGGGACATTATGTCATAAGATGTCTTTCCTATATAGGCTTATGTAGGGCACTCAGTGGTTGTTCTGTTAATTGTAGCCTCGCAAGCATTTTTTTAGCATATTGAAATGAAATTCCTTCAGGGGGAATTAGCATTTGGACTCGTATCCATAAAAATATAGGTTTAAATGATTAAAATACAAATTCAACTGAATCTTTTCCCAAAAAACTATACCTTAATGACTTCCCTGCCTCTGTATGACAAGATATGTCGGCAGTAGTGTGTTTAAAGATCAAAGAGGAAACCGGTCAGCACTCGCTCCAAATTGAACGCTGCACAGGGGAGGAGCAACCTCCAACGAACAATGGAATAACACTCCCCAGCAGCTGTGTCTTTGCAAATAGGTTTCTTTATTTCATTTCAAGTTCCAGAAAGTGTCCTATAACCAGGATGCGTTTCGGCATACAAGCCTTTCTCAAAAGGTACATCCAACAATAAATCACAAGCTATATATGTAACAAGTACCGCCCACAAGGACGTCCTCACCCTAAGTGGGTGGTATTTACAAATATGTCAATCAAATAACAGCAACAAATAACAGACATTTGGTAGAGGTTGTTTCTACCATGTTGGAGAGTCTATATATCTTCTTCACAAGGGAGAGGTCAAAAAAGGATACATAAAAGTATATTGATTAAGTGTACGCATATACACACATCATAAATGCATGACCTCATAATCTCTATTCAGGCCCCTTGGGTGCAGTGTATCAAGGGTGTGTATCCAAAAGGCCTCCCGTTTAAGGAGAAGTCTCTTAATGTCCCCCCTCTCCTTGGTCTATTAGACTGCTCCAGGACTTGAAAATGTAGTTGTGCTACAGTATGTTTTTAATTTGTCAAATTGGTTGGGGATTGGCAACATCAGATTTTTTGTCCCAATATCGGACTTGTGTTTGCTGATACGGTCCCTCGCTGCCTGCATTGTCTCACCCACATATAGCAAGCCACAGGGGCATTTGCTAAGGTATATTACATTCATTGATTCACAAGTAAAAAAAACCTTTTACTCCAAAGCTTTTGCCCGTGTGTGGATGATGGAATGAGAGACCATTAATTATGTGGGAACATTGTAGACAATGCAGGCAGGGGAACGTAACCATCCATAGTGTGGATAACCGCTGGTGTTTTTACATCAATTTAGTGCTACCCAAATCTGCATGGACTACTTTATCTCGATAATTCGGGTTCTTTTTGTTACAGATCAGGGGTAGACTCTTGAATTCATCGACCTGAGGGTATGCCTTACCCAACAGGTGCCAGTGTTTCCTAACTATATTGTCAATGCCTATATTGAACGGATGGAACTTGTGGATAAACGCAATCCTGGACATCTTACTTCTCTCTCGTGGGCCTATATCACCCTCTATCCCTTCTCTAGCCCTCATGAGGACAGACTGGGGATAACCCCTCTCCTGTCATTTCAGCCATTCTTATGTCTCGCATAACTGGATCAGAGACTATCCGTCTCACTCGTTGGTATTGGGATCTAGGGATGGCTTGTTTAAGGGACAGTGGGTGGGCACTCATAAAATGGAGTATGCTGTTTCTATTCATGTCCTTACGATGAAGATCTGTAGAAAGATACCCTTTTTGATCCTTAATGACTCTCGTGTCCAGGAAGCTCACCATATTGGTGTCAGATGTAACTGTAAATTGTAGGCCATCAAACACAGTATTCAAATGATTCATGAAATCCGATAGGGTCTCACGTGGCCCAGCCCATATGCAAAAAATATCATCAATAAATTTTTTCCAGACAATTACATTATTGCGGTATAGTTCAGTATTGTATATATAGTTATCTTCAAATGATGACATAAATATATTAGCATAGGGCGGGGCCACATTGGACCCAATCACGGTAACACACTTCTGGAGGTAGAACGTATCCATAAATAGGAAATAGTTCTCATACAAAACAAGGTGTAACAATTGTAAGAAAAAATCTTGTTCCAATGCTGTGTATTTAGTTTCACTCAATAGGGCCGAAACAGCTTGTAAACCCTCGTGATGACCGATTGAAGTGTATAGACTTACAACATCAATGGTCACCAGGAGGCTGTCAGGGAGAACAGGGCCCAATTCAGCAATCATCCTAAGAAAGTGGGGTATGTCCCACAAGAACGACTTGGTGGTTTTTACTAAAGGGTTAAAACTTTTTCTAGGATGACTGCTGGAGGGGATAAGATGGATCCCACTGAGGACACAATGGGGCATCCTGGGGGGGCGGGTCAATCAAAGTCTTCTGCACATTTGGTAATATATATAATACCAGTGTTCTTGGTGTATGATTTATCAAAAACTTGCAAAGATGTTGGTCAATCACACCTAATGTCACAAATTGTTCTGCTATCCCCTTAATTTAGTGGTTGATAGGTGGACTCCATTTAGTGGTTGATAGGTGGACTGATCCGACAGCTGTCGCATTACTTCTTGTACATATTTTGTTTTGTTCATTATCACTATTGAACCCCCTTTATCAGCCGGTTTTATTACCAAATTTTTGTCGTCCATCAATGTTTTGACGACTCTCCTCTCACTGATGGTAACATTGTGTGCCATATGTAATTCACCCCTCCTAATGGAATCCAACTGTTCCCATACCTCCTTGATGACCAGTTGCACATACGTTTCAACAGGGTGATGGGTCTTAGGGGGCATAAAAGTGGATTTATTTTTCAGGCCTAAGTCAGCCAAACATAGGCCAGATTGTGCCTTTGCAAGGTCTATGTTACACTGCTCACCAATAGGTCCAGAAAAAGTGAGCCTTTAGTCAGATTTTTCTGAAAAGTTGTAGGTCCACATCCATTTGGAAACTGTCAAACTCTGCTGTGGGACTGAATGACAAGCCTCTCTGTAGAGCAGAAATCTGTTCAGAGTCCAGACACCGAGACAACAGGTTTATGACTAACGATGGGGTCTTACCTGTGATCTGGTTTGTATGGTCTGACTCTGCATCGTCCTTGATGTCCCCCGGTGATGCTTCCACTCCGCTCGCCTCCTCCTCCACGCGGACGCCGGCCGCCTCTCCGGAAAAAAGGACGAGTCTCGCGAGAGCCAGCTGACTCGTTGCCAGAACTTGAGGTCTGAGAACCATATCTCGCGGGTTTTCTGTATCCAGGCTGTGATAGTAAACCAGCGTCCTGCCATCTTTAAACCCTATTCAGGTAATAGTCCTCACTGTCACGTAGAAATTTAGATCTCTTCTTCTCCTCCGTTTCTTGTTTATAGGCCGTGATTTGAGCATCCACAGCCTCCTTTAACTTATTTAAATTGTCCGTGGATAGAGAGTCACGCAGCTGTTGTTCGTTGCTGGCCACTTGTTCTTTGATATCTACCATCGCCAAGGGGGTTCAATAGTGATAATGGACAAAACAAAATATGTTCAAGAAGTAATGCGACAGCTTTCGGATTAGTCTACCTATCAACCAGTAAATGGAGATCCTGTTTTTGAGATAAAAAATCAAATTAAGGGGATAGCAGAACAATTTATACATTAGGTGTGATTGACCAACATCTTTGCAAGTTTTTGATAAATCATACACCAAGAACACTGGTATTATATATATTACCAAATGTCCAGAAGACTTTGATTGACCCCCCAGGACGCCCCATTGTGTCCTCAGTGGGATCCATCTTATCCCCTCCAGCAGTCATCTTAGAAAAAGTTTTAACCCTTTGGTAAAAACCACTAAGTCGTTCTTGTGAGACACACCCCATTTTCTTAGGATGATTGCTGAATTGGGCCCTGTTCTCCCTGACAGCCTCCTGGTGACCATTGATGTTGTAAGTCTATAGACTTCAATCGGTCATCACGAGGGTTTACAAGCTGTTTCGGCCCTATTGAGTGAAACTAAATACACAGCATTGGAACAAGATTTTTTCTTACAATTGTTACACCTTGTTTTATATGAGAACTATTTCCTATTTATGGATACGTTCTACCTCCAGAAGTGTGTTACCGTGATTGGGTCGAACGTGGCCCCGCCCTATGCTAATATATTTATGTCATCATTTGAAGAGAACTATATATACAATACTGAACTATACCGCAATAATGTTATTGTCTGGAACAGATTTATTGATGATATTTTTTGCATATGGGCTGGGCCACGTGAGACCCTATCGGATTTCATGAATCATTTGAATACTGTGTTTGATGGCCTACAATTTACAGTTACATCTGACTTTAATATGGTGAGCTTCCTGGACAAGAGAGTCATTAAGGATCAAAAAGGGTATCTTTCTACAGATCTTCATCGTAAGGACACCGATAGAAACAGCATACTCCATTTTATGAGTGCTCACTCACTGTCCCTTAAACAAGCCATCCCTAGATCCCAATACCAACGAGTGAGACGGATAGTCTCTGATCCAGTTATGCGAGACATAAGAATGGCTGAAATGACAGGAGAGGGGTTATCCCCAGTCTGTCCTCATGAGGGCTAGAGAAGGGATAGAGGGTGATATACCCCCACGAGAGAGAAGTAAGATGTCCAGGATTGTGTTTATCCACAAGTTCCATCCGTTCAATGTAGGCATTGACAATATAGTTAGGAAACACTGGCACCTGTTGGGTAGGGCATACCCTCAGGTCGATGAATTCAAGAGTCTACCCCTGATCTGTAACAAAAAGAACCCGAATTATCGAGATAAAGTAGTCCATGCAGATTTGGGTAGTACTAAATTGATGTAAAAACAACAGCAGATATCCACACTACGGATGGGTACGTTCCCCTGCCTGCATTGTCTACAATGTTCCCACATAATTAAGGGTCCTTCATTCCATCATCCACACACGGGCAAAAGTTTGGAGTAAAAGTTTTTTTACTTGTGAATCAATGAATGTGATATACCTTAGCAAGTGCCCCTTGTGGCTTAGCTATATGTGGGTGAGACAATGCAGGCAGTGAGGGACCAGTATCAGCAAACACAAGTCCGATATTAGGGACAAAAAATCTGATGTTAGCCAATCCCTAATCCATTTGATAAATTGAAAACATACTGTAGCACAATTGCGAGTTTCAAGTCTTGGAGCAGGTGAAGAGACCAAGGAGAGGGGGTGACACTAAGAGACTTCCTCCTTAAACGGGAGGCTTTTTGGATACACACCCTTGATACACTGCACCCAAGGGGCTCTGAATAGAGATTATGAGGTCATGCATTTATGATGTGTGTATATGCGTACACTTAATCAATATACTTTTATGTATCCTTTTTTTACCTCTCCCTTGTGAAGAAGATATATAGACTCTCCAACAAGGTAGAAACAACCTCTACCAAATGTCTGTTATTTGTTGCTGTTATTTGATTGACATATTTGTAAATACCACCCACTTAGGGTGAGGACGTCCTTGTGGGCGGTACTTGTTACATATATAGCTTGTGATTTATTGTTGGATGTACCTGTTGAGAAAGGCTTGTACGCCGAAACGCGTCCTGGTTATAGGACACTTTCTGGAACTTGAAATGAAATAAAGAAACCTATTTGCAAAGACACAGCTGCTGGGGAGTGTTTAAAGATGGCACCGGCTCCAGACAGACACCTGCACAGCAGACACCCGGCTAATGTCTGCAATCGGCAATAATACTGATCACACACTTTTAATCCCTCAGAGGCCCTTGTCAAATGTGACTACGGCATCTGAGAGCTAAAAACTTAGGAGTACATGTACCCATGGCCAGAATGCCTTCTCCTCGCTGAGATCGGGAAATACATTCCTTAGTGTCATAGGCCTGAGCTTGTAGGAGGCCTGCAGGTGGCAGCACACAGTACATTAGAATATAGAATTGACTGAATTCAGTAAATGATTAAATCCCATTATTGAACAGCCATGGCAATCTAATTATTGCATGTTCAGGTTTTAAAAATACAAAAAAAATTAAAAAATGTTTAAATCATCCCCTTTTCCCCAAAATTTTAAATAATAAAAGTAAATAAAATAAACATAATAGGAATCACAGTGTCTAAAAGCACCGTTACTATTAAAATACAAATATATTTATCCCATACAGTAAACAGTGCAATGGGAAAAATCTTAATAGCTAATTTGCAATTTTTTCATTGCTTCAACTACCCAAAAAATTGGTATCAATGAAAAGACCAGAAAATGAGCCATCACAAAGATCCGTAGATATAACCATAAAATATGTTATGGGGGACAGAATATGATGATGAAAATATTTTTCGCTTTATAAGACACACCCGATGATAAGACGCATCCCAGCTTTTAGATGAGGAAAAAAATATATATATTTTTCATCGGACCTCATATCAAAGGACATCAGATCAGGCCCCCATAAATATCAGGACATCAGATCAGGCCCCCATATCAGGACATCACATCTGACCCCTTATCAGGACATCACATCAGCCCTTCATGTCAGAACCCCATCAGATCTTATATCAGCCCACATAGTGAGACCCCCATTAGACCTTATATCAGCCCACATAGTGAGACACCCATTAGACCTTATATCAGCTCACATTGTCAGACCCCTATTAGACCTCAGATCAGCCCACATAGTAAGACCCCATCAGACCCCAGATCAGTACACATTGTCAGACCCCCAATAGACCTTATATCAACCCACATAGTGAGACCCCCATCAGACCTCAGATAAGCCCACATAGTGAGTCCCCCATCAGCCCACATAGTGAGACCCCCATCAGACCTCAGATAAGCCCACATAGTGAGTCCCCCATCAGCCCACATAGTGAGACCCCCATCAGACCTCAGATAAGCCCACATAGTGAGTCCCCCATCAGCCCACATAGTGAGACCCCCATCAGACCTCAGATAAGCCCACATAGTGAGTCCCCCATCAGCCCACATAGTGAGACCCCCATCAGACCTCAGATAAGCCCACATAGTGAGACCCCCATCAGCCCACATAGTGAGACCCCCATCAGACCTCAGATAAGCCCACATAGTGAGTCCCCCATCAGCCCACATAGTGAGACCCCCATCAGACCTCAGATCAGATTAAAATAAAAACTATCTCTTACCTGTCCTGCGCCGTGGCTCCTCTCCACCTCCAGCAGAAGTCGCGCTCCCCTGTCTTCCTGGCCTGCACTGCTCTGTCACCTGACTGGGTGTACGCCAGCCTCAGAAAGAAAGACCAGTGAGGGTGAGTGAGTACTACAAGGGCTTGCGGCGCTTCGCTCCCCTCTCCCTGCACCTAATTCATACTAGTGAGCGCTCACTAGTAATCGCTTTATAAGACGCACATCCATTTATAAGTGCGTCTTATAAAGCAAAAAATATGCTTTTTTTAATTAAGTATTTAAACATTAAATGAAAAACTATATAAATGTGTTGTCATTGTAATTGTACTGACCGAGAGAAAGAAGGGAACAGGTCAGTTTTACCACATAGGGAAACTGTGCATTTTTTCCCCCCAATTCTACCCTTTTTGATATTTTTTTTTGTTTTCCACTACATTGTATGCAATATTAAATGGTGCCATTAAAAAATACAACATTAGAGATGAGCAAATCAAAGCTGACAAAGTGGAATTCGATCCGAATTTCAGGAAAAATTTGATTTGCACCGAATCCAAATTTTCTCACGCTTCGTGGTAATGAATAGCATTTTTCCTAAAATGGCTGCTGCACATGTAAGGACATGGAGCAAGAAACTCTGGGAATGAGGGATCACCCACAATGCCATACATGCAGCCAATCAGCAGTCGGCCAGACCTGTGATGCCACAGCCCTATAAATAGCCTCAGCCATCTTGGATTCAACCATTTTCCAGTGTACTTAGTGCAGGGAGAGACATCAGAAGGCGCTAGGGACAGTGCTAGGGACAGTGGTAGAAAAGACTTTAAAATTTTAATTTTGCTGTATAGAAGTTCAGGGAAAAGATGGGAGGAATCATTCCACGGTATTAAGGCAGAACAGGGTTCAGTAGGGGAGGTTACAGCCTGGGGAATAGGAACAATCCTATTACACCTTGCTGCACTGACTGGGGATCCAAATTGCCATTATACAGCTCTGTAATTCCAGCAAACCATTCTTGTTATTGGGGTGAAAGTGCTGTGTGATACAGGCATTAACAGGGGTTATTACAGGGAAATATTTCTACATCTTATTTGCCCTTGTGCAGTGCAGTTATATGCTGAAAAGCCTTTTGTGCAGTCTATAAGTGGAAAAAAATTAGGGCTTATTTGCTGTTCAGCGGTGCAGTTCTGTGCAGTAGTTCTAAAGCATTTTTTGGCTTGTATTAGTGGGAAAAAGGGCTTATTAGCCGTTGTGTGTTGAAGTTAGAAAATGACAGCCCTTTTTGGCGTGCATTAGTGGCAAAAAAATATATATATTATTTGTCGTTCAGCGGTGCAATTATATGTTCTAAAGCCCTTTTTGGCGTGTATAAGTGGGGGGATAAAAGGGCTTATTAGCCGTTGTGTGGTGAAGTGAGAAAATGACAGACATTTTTGGGGTGTTTTAATTTCCTTTTTATTTATTTGATCTAACAGTATGTCAGACAGAGCAGTGCCAGGCCCTGCTCAGGGGATTGGCAGAAGCCTAAATGTTTCTGGCACAGGCACAGGTCGCAGCAGAGTAAGGGGGCATGGCAGCAGGGGTCGCAGCGAGAGGCCTGAGCTCTGAGTGTCATCTAGAGGTCGTGTCTTGACCAGCAACCCAGCGGTTCTTGAATGGTTCGTCAGATGTCCCAAGTGACATCAGACACCCCCAGCCAAGAGTTGGTGGGTTCGTCAGACACAACCCTTAGTTGGCATGGCAGAAGGAAGGAAAAATTTGATGCACAACAGATCCTGTCTATGTAGCAGCTGTAAGGCCTGTATGGTCCCATCAGAATTGGCTTATGATTTTGTAGCCAAAAGCAGGAGTGGGTACAAAACACAGAAGACATGCAAATATTCCATTCACGTGTCATCTCTGTTTTGGATCCACTACTGTTTTTTTGGCTTTAGCAATACTGATGGATTACTGACCAATGCTGACTGAGTGAAGGCGGATGCTCAATAGACAGGATTCGTTTTTTGGGGTTATTGTTCTGACGGATCAGAGGAAGCGCAAACTAATCAGTAACATCAACACACACTTACTGCTGACACCCTCTCCATTCTGTCGGGGGGCTCTACTGGTATAGGCGTTTAATAGAACAGATTCTGTAGACATCTATGTGGAATCAGCTGATGAGGGAGTAAAAGGAGTGTGCTTCTTCTTGGCGCTAACATCGACCTGTAAGGCTGAGCTCACACTTGAGTTATTTGGTCAGTTTTGGCCCCGTGACTGCCCAAATAAGAGAAGTGTGCAGTGATTCTAAGAGCGACGCCTGTCACCTGCATGTCATACGGACTCACAGTATTGTTTCACTACCACAGCAGACTCCCTATGCGTGTTACTGCGAGGCACAGTGTTCTACACCACTATAAAGGCAGAAAATAGCTGTTTTTTAACACGATTCGCCACAAATAAATTCGTATTGAAGCAAATTTTGGGGTAAAACTCGGCAAACCATCAGAATCAATTTTTTTTGAAATTCGCTCATCTCTATACAACGTCTTCCCTTTAAAACAAGTAATCATAAATCTATGTGAATAGAAAAAAAAAGATTTTGTCAGGAAAGGCAGAGAATGAAAAACAAAAATGCAAAAATGGAAAATTACCTGGCAATCTGCTCAGCTCCTCCTTCTCTATAACATCATGCCGGCAGATAGGACTGCGTGTACAACTTGACTGTTAATGGTTAATGAGACATTATTATAGAAAACAATTGCAGGATAAGGACTGGTTATTTATGACTAATATCCTAGAATAAAACATTGTATCTCTATAACATTTCACGATGGTGCCTCCTAACATTTTCCTCCATAGTTTTCACCAGGCTTGAACTGGCCCACAGGGGTACAGGGGAATCCGCCGGTGGGCCCCTGAGCAAGGTGGGCCCCTAGTCTCTCACCCCCTGCACAAGTGGAACATTGTATTTGTAAGGTGGGCACCCAAAATAAATTTTACTGGTGGGCCCTAGGCATCCCAGTCCGACACTGGTTTTCACCCTTGAATTTGTACACAATTAGGCCCCTTGCAGACGAGCGTTCCTCCCGCAGCGAGTCCGCAACACAGCTTCCGGCCTGACCTCCCAGTGCTGCCGGGGGTCATTATATTGATTTATGATGCTATGTAATGTTGCCAGTGTTACATAGCATCATAAATTAATATAATGCTATGTGAATCCCATCAGTGCTGGGAGGTCAGTCCAGGTGCTGCGATGCGGACTCTCTGCGGGAGGAACGCTTGTCTGCAAGGGGCCTTACAGTTATTTTACTAAATTTACATTCTTCATTTTTAGATCCCTTGAGTCCAATCCAAAGCCAGCCAAGAAGACAAGAAAACACTTATGTACAAGAAGAGTCCCACAAAAGAGAATTGGTGGCCCGGTCTGGACTTCAGTGTCTGGCTGATGTAAGAAGATCTTCATTGACTCATTATCCTGTGCTACATGCACACAGATACACTCTGGACACATTGACATATGTTCTCTTAACCTTTTTGACACCCACCCAGGTTTTTCTGTCCATGTTATACTGTATAGGAGCCCATACACCTCAAAGTACGGGTTTTTCAGCTGACAGCTATTTCTTCCGGCTCCCCCATACACATGCTCGGTTTGGATGGTTCATCCAACTGTAATCCAATGTGATAGGAATGTATATCACACCTTTGTTGTGTAGTCATTAGCTTGGTATCTGTTGATGTCAATGGCAACACTCTTTGGAGGGTCTACTGACCAAAGTGCCTTGTTTCCACCCTTGATAGCGATACCAACAATGTTGGGTCTACTACTATTCATGTATATATCATATGTAGTGTATGATTTCATGTCAAATTCTAAAACAGAGCAACCCTCAATCACCAGTTTATCTCTACAGGAGCAAATCACTTTGTAAAGCCCGATTATTCTCTTGCAGGTGGAGGAGGTTGTTTTGAAGAGGAATGGTAAGATATGGCAGATGTCAGTGGAGTCATCCAATGTTTAAAGTACTCCTACTATTCTAATATACATGAGTTAGTAACTTATTATTAAGCTTCCATTTCAAAGACGCTCAGGAACGCTATGCTGAACTAGTCTGAGGTTGACTTCCAGGCTCAGTGACTTTTTATATTGAGGTCTCTTGGTTCTTGCTAGCTAAGCTCTTTTTGTTGTTGTTTTTTTTTTTTCATTAAAGGGTTTCTTCTGCATAGGTCATCAGTATCTGATTGGTGGGGGTCCGACATTCAGAACCCCCGCCGATCAGTTGTTTGAGATAGCACCAGGGCTCACAGTAGAGATGCAGCCTTCTCTCAGCTCACCGAGCACAGAACCATACATTGTATAGCAGTCAGTTGTGTTTGGTATCGCAGCTGAGGCCCATACACTCCTATAGGACTGAGCAGAATCTAGGACATGTGACATATGAATGTGATGTCACAAGACCTAGGCTAAGTTGCGAGAAGGCTGCAGCTCTTCTGGTCCACTGGTGTCTTTACAAACATCTGATCGGTGGGCGTCCTTGGTGACAGACTACCATTGATCAGATACTGATGATTAGTTGAAAAAGTTCAAAAAAAACTTTTAAAGTTCTTCAGAAATGTAATATTGATGTTCTATCCTTAAAAAAGCCATCGATATTTGATCAGTGGATGTTTGGCTAACGGAATCCCCACAATTAGCTGAAGCCATGGCTGACACACCACATGTCCACATCCCCTTCATTGTTTACCAAGCACAATGCCATATACTTGGTTGTGGCTATCCCTGGTGCTGCACTTCATAAAAGAAAAATCACATTTAAAGGAAATGTGCCACCGGAAAATGACCTAGTATTGAAATCACATTTTTCTATTAAACATATATGTTTTATAAGTTTTTTATCTTTTTATTTTACATTTCATTATTTCTAAAATCCTGCCATTTTTGCACAGGCAACTAAGCAGCATTGTGTCTTGAAACATTCAGTACTGTACAGGTAACTTTTCAACAGTCATATCATCATCATCATCATCACAGACAGGATTACAGTGACAGGCAACACCTTGTTATAAATAACACAGGATCCACCGTTCACAATAGGTGATGTCACATCTAACCTCCTTCCCCTCTCTGCACAATGACCTCTGTTCAGGTCAAGAACATTCTCCCACAGAAGTCAATGAGTCTGGTTCTGTCTATTGTGTCAGTGACCCATGTGGTTGTTGTACAGAATGTCTCTAAAAACTAAAAGTCTTGACAAACTATTAGGCTAAGATTTTTTTTTTTTTTTATAGTGACAAGAAAAACTGAAAGAAAAAAAAAATCACTACAAATTATAAAACAATGGGGGAAATTTATCACAGACCAGTGTTTTATGGCAGTCTATGATTTCCCATGTGCTACAGACACCTAATGAGGGATTGGGAGGGACTTATTTGTCTGTTTATTTTTTTTTACTTTTACAGTTTTTTATACCAGAAGTGGGAAGGCTCTGTTCGGTTTATATATGGGGAGCATGCAAAGTGGACCAGACTTGTACTTCAGAGACCCTAATAGGAAAGACCTGGCTGCACTGTTTTATGAAGACCGAGGCAAAGCTGGAACTTACGTAAGATCTTCTCTCTAGAAACTGCTGTATCGGCCTGTGATCAAAAAGTATTTGTGTCAATTCGGAGAATGTATTAGGCTACTTTCACATCTGCGTTTTTGCTGGATCTGTCAGGCGATTAGCAAAAACTCATCCGGAATATAATACAACCATCTACATCAGTTCAGAACGGATCAGGTTGTATTATCTTTAACATAGCCAAGACAGATCCATTGAAATTCAATGAGGGACGAATCCGTTCTCTATTGTGTCAGAGTTAAACGGATCCGCCCCATTGACTTGCATTGTGAGTCATGACTAGAGATGAGTGAATTTCATATTTTGAAATTCGTTCACATTTCGTTTGGTGGTAAAAGGTTAATTGCATTATGGATTCCGTTACCACGGACCATAACACAATTCTATGACGGAATACATAACGGAATGTCTTTAGAGGAATTCCGTTATTCATTCCGTCATAATAGAAGTCTATGGGCTGCAAAACGCATCCGTCCCGTTTCCGTTATGCAGGGGAGGAATCTATAGCGCAATTCACCTTTTACCACCAAACGAAGTGTGAACGAATTTCATAAGAGGAAATTCGCTGATCTCTAGTCATAACGAATCCATTTTGCTCTGCATCCCATGCCGGAAAGGAAGCTGCGGTTTGCTCTCCGGTATGAGAACCAAACAGAACAGAGTGCATTTTGGAGCATTCCGTTCTGTTCAGTTACGTTTTGTCCCCATTGACAATGAATAGGGACAAAACGGAAGTGTTTTTCTACGGTATTGAGACCCTATGACAGATTTCAATACCGGAAAATAGAAACGCTAGTGTGAAAGTAACCTTAGGCAACTAGAGGAAGGGTATGAAATTTCTGATATTTGGTGTTTTTTCTAGGTCTAGGGAAATCAATTTCTTATGTTTATCTTATAAAGCCCCTCGCAGGTGTAGAGACCACAGTGGGCAAACAGAAAGAATCCGATCAGACTAATCTGAGGTCCAGGCTGCCGTAATCTGTGATGGGGCATTAATGCAAGGTTATGTGAACCCACTTATCTTAGTCATAACTTGCCTGAGCTTCAGTTTTAGCTTCAGCTTTCTGTCTTTTGATTTCCGGTTCTTGGTTCAGATGTTAGCATTCTTGATTTAGGGCTGTTTTGTTTGGTTGTCTCTTCAGTCCATGTTTTCACGGTATACACTCTGATATAATCTAAAGGGGTTGTCGGGGTTCAGAGCTGAATCCAAACATATCCCCTTCTTCCCCCACTTAGCCCCTCTGACATGAGCAATGGAGGATTTCCTGATCCGATGCTCTCCCTTGCCCTGCGCCGTATCGCACAGGGCAATGGCTTTTTTATTTATATTTTTACACTGCTAGGCAAAGGCTAGTTTTACAGGCTAGAGCAGGGCTAAAGCCCACCGATTAAAGCTGGTGACGTCACCAGGCTCACTGCTAGCCAACTCACCGGATCTCCAGAAAAAGCCTTTGCTCCGATGCTCATGTCAGAGGGGTTGAATGGGGAAGATGGGGATATGTCCGGATTCAGAGCTAACTATTTCACTACAGTTGTGTCCCCATTTCTTGACCACAGCTCTACACCGGCAACAGTTCTGGTTCATTCCTGGCTAATATATGGCCATAGTGTTTCTGATTGTTATATACTACCGCACTCACCATCAATAGTAGACTACTTAATTGGTCAGCAAGACTGTAGATGGAGGGTGGTTTCTGACAGGCAGGGTTGGAATGGCCCATCAGAGTACCAGAGAATTCTCCAAAGAGTCCAGGCTTCAAAGCCAAAGGTCCAGTAGAAAAAAATAGTAGCTGACTCTGGAGCCAATCACTTTCTCCTAGGGTCTATTTCTTTGATCAAAAACCTATTAGACTTCATTAAGGCGATAAGGCTTGGGCCCAATGAATAAGTCCTCTGGTAGGATCAAGGGACCCCATTCTGACAACGGTAGCAGGACATTTTCTCTGGCTATATCTAGGTGTTACGTGTTGGGGTCCCTAGACAGACCTCCAGGACGTCTTGCAAACAGGACACAGGCAGAAACAGACCAGGGATTAATATAGTACTGTATTATCTGTGTAATAAAAGAACAGGACAGTAAAGCAGGCTAAGCAATAGTGGCAGCATTACCACAGAGCTAAGTGCACCGGAAGACCAGAGGCAAAACCCAGAGGGCGGAAAGCCAGTGACCCCTGTTCTTCACAGAGCCCCTGGTGGTGGGGATGAACAAGGCTGAGGGCTCACTGGTAGCACCTTTAGGAAGGTCCAGGTACACTTGGCCGCTACCTGCAGGAAACCACAGACAACAGATCTACAGACAACAGGATTGGAAGACAAACAAACTGAGGACATGGATTAGACAACAAATGGAAACCAGCACAGAAGCAGATGCCTTGACCCCAAGTGGAATAGAATCAAGGCAGTCACAGGCAGAGCTGCACACAGACTAGTGATCCTCCCTCCAGAGAACTCTGGGG
This sequence comes from Bufo gargarizans, assembly GCF_014858855.1. NCBI lineage: Eukaryota > Metazoa > Chordata > Amphibia > Anura > Bufonidae > Bufo > Bufo gargarizans. The sequence continues at coordinate 7,501,553 of NC_058081.1, read as the reverse complement.
CCCTCTCACGAAGGCAGGACATACACAGGAACAGAAAACAGTAAAGCACTGCAGGACAGAAAAGGAACAGACTAGATAAGAAGCAGTAGGCACTGCCTGGCTGGACATAGGACAGGATCAGAAGAAGTTAGAGCACTGCTAGACTAGACATGGAACAGAGTAGATCCAGACAGAGAACAGGTACAGAAGATCAGGCAAGGCATGTGTGAGGGATACCACACCTCATGCCCGCTTGACGTCAACTACGTTGAGCTCACGAGATACGGTATGGTCACTGGTTAGCAAGGCGTGACGTTACACCCTCCTGGAGGAGCGAGTAAGGTCAGTCTTGCTACAGTTTTCACAGATTCCTCCTGTCCACATGGGCACAGAGAGACTGCACCAGTGAAACAGCGCATTCTCAGCCTGGGAAGACTGCCACCAGTTTCTTGTTTGATATAAGCCCGGTCTGCTAACGGGATTATATAGGGAAGAAACCAACCCGCGGTAGCGTATCACTAGGCAGAAACGCAAATGTGGGGATTCGTGATCGAGATACCAGACAGTACAAAATAAATTATATATTTAATCGCCTTTAGGGCTCACTAGACAATACACTATACACACAAGGATATATACAGTGGTCTGAAGTTACAAATACAGATGGTGTGATACAAACAGGATTAAACAGAGCAAAAGTCAGTTTACCAGATAGATGTGTCCTTTTGGGTTGTGATGAGTCCTTTGCTGTAGTCACATGGAGGGCAGTGATGTCAGCAGGTTGCAGGTCCCTCTAAACACATAGCACGATGTGATCCTCCTTCAGAGAAAAGACCTGCCTGCTTGCTGGCACAAGCCTTTTAACCTGTATCCGGCTCCTCCCTTCCCGGCCTCTTAGGGCTCATGGCTCCAGACCAGAATGTCGCAGGGAGGTAGTTATGGGACCAATGGATCCGCCTGGGTTCCGGCTACCAAGAAGAGTCCAAGCTTGGTACTGTTATTTGGTTTCTGTGGGGAGATATGCATATCTCCCTTCCCTGGCCTCCCACCACCAGACTATGACCACGGGCCTGTTCATCGTGGCCACAGGGACACAAATGTGTATCTGGTTTATGTATGTAATGCAGGGGCGATTCATAATTCCTTAAGAACAGCCGGTTCCAACCTGTCTGATAATCTGAGTGAAATGGTGAATGGCTTAGACCTCATGCTGAGTGATTCTTCCTGTCACATCAGCTTGGTTCCTGGCTGACTGGATGGAAGTGTTAAAAGTTGTAAACATTGGTGGACTGCTACAGGTCCTCTGCCATTTGCTAGCTTTGAAGCAGGCCCCCCCTGTGGAGCTCACAATCTCTGCTACCTTTCAGCAAATGGTTGGTGTGGGAGCATGGCGGACAGTAAATAATTATCCATATTCCTCACAGCATAGACAAGGATAACAACATCAACATCATCACAAAACAGGTACAGAAGAACAGACAAAGCAACAACAACACCACATTACCAATAAAGTACTCTGTTGGTCCTTGGTCAGTTTTGCCTGTGTCCTGCTTGCATGACATCCCTGAGGTCTGCTTTAAATCTCCGGCACGTGACAGTATGCATTACCAGGTGACACCACACAAAAGGGCAGATGAAACCCCCCCCCCCCTGAGTCAGCAGCAAGGGGCTACACCTAGTAAGGCACAGGAACAGACTGACCTCCTAGGTGAGCAGCAAGGTGCTACACCCAGAAAGACACAAGACAAACTGACCCCAAGCCCTACAGCTCACAGATGGATACAGCTGTGACAATGATGGCACCTGGTAAGCCACACTCAGGCCAAGATCAGGGAAAGTTAACCCATCAGAACCATGAGTACCAGAACCGTAGAACATACAATCCCACGTGAATCCAAATTTAGTCGCTGTTCACACAAGGCCGCAGCCAGCACGCAGCCAGCTTGCATGGCAACAGTGACAGGAACCACAGAGAAAAAGACACAGGAATCCACAAACACAGGCCACAGTTTACACACAACACCGCAGCCAGCACGCAGTCCCAAGCAACCAGCATACACAGTTGCCAGCCTGCAGCCAGTATGCAAGGGAGCCTGCAGCCAGCCTACATGGCAACAGTGACAAGAACTGCACAGAGATGCAGACAAGGGGAGTACATACATTCACAGGCAAGTTCACAAAAGAAACCGCAGCCGGCAGGCAGCCCCAAGCAACCAGCATACACAGGAGTCAGCCTGCAGCCAGTACGCGAGAGAGCATGCAGTCAGCCTACACGGCCACGACTGTCACAGTGATTCACACCATGACACTAGGTATAAGGCTAGGGCTAAAAACTGAACCTTTGCCCATGGTAAAGATAAACCTACAGTTGTTTTACTCTTTGAAGACACCTTGAAGAAAAGTTGGAACCTTCTTATACAAATTTTAGTGACTAACTTTAGAAACGAATTATGTTCACTGAAATATAACAATCTTTTCTTAGAGCTTTGTCGTATTTTACTCCTCTTTGTCCCTCCTACAAATGTATGAACACTGTACATTGTCAACCGGGTGTTGCCAGTGTGGGGATTGTCTCTATCCAGTATGTGATGCCAGGTCCCAGCTGTCATACTTGAGTAAAAAAAACTGGCATGAATAAAAACTGATGTGTAGGCCACTATAAACAACCCTCTCCCCACTCTTGCAATGCTCCCTTTTCACACCACTTCTGAAAAGTGGCATGAGAGCCGAAAAGATGCAAATTTTGCTGCAAATACAGCATGCAACATTTGCAACTTTTCCACACAAGAATTCTGGTGTAAAAGCCATAGTAAATGCCCCCTAATATGTTTATTATTAATCCAAATAATCTACACAACTATTATTATAATATTTTTTATCTGATAGCTGAGAGTTGTCACGCCTTCTGACAATACTATTGGATATGTGAAAACTGAGTACAGTCCGAAGATAATGAATATCTCCATCCTGATGGCGAACAATGACCTTGTGTTCACTTCACGGCTGCCCAAAGAGTCAAAACTGCCAAACACAATTCAGGTGACAAACATTTTAGTAGTTCACTTTCTAGTCTGTACATCTATGTACAAAATTGTAATTCCATAGATCTCTGAATCAGTATAAAAAATCTTTCAGTAGAAACCAGACCACCTAGAACAGTGCTCTCCAACCCATGGTTCTCAAGGTGTGGCAAAACGACAACTCCCAGCATTTCCTCACACAAAGTCGTTAGCAGCTGGTGAGCCACAGGTTGAAGTGCACTGACCTACAGGAAATGTAAGTATACACACAGGGTAGTTTTGAGACACTTAAAACTAGAGACTTGTTACCAGATGTCTTGATGAAGTGATCACAGGGTCAGACTGATTGTCTGGTGGGCCAAGGTTCTGAGACAACAATGGGTCCACAATACATTTGAGTCTGAAAGATCCAGTTTTGGGCAACAATTACTGGCTTATTCTTTCCTTTGGTGGCCAGTTAACCACTTTGTAATGCTGGTGTCTAGGTCCTACGGATCAAACTTACCTGTATAGACCTGTGACCAGTGTATTCAGTCGGCAGCCCTTCTGGCGGAAGAGTGCATTTAGAAATGAACATTGGCTGTACCATAGTACGAGTATTATGGTAGGGGTGGTGAATCATTGGCACTAATGTCAATGACTTGGAGACCTGAGCTAGAAGTGGGCAACATCATCAGACATGAAGCATGAGCTTCACTATGACTTCTTGTAGCACTACAAAATTTAATTACAGCTGAATGTCCAAAGAATACATTAGGTTGTATGGAATCTTGTGAACTGCAGCTGTCAATTGATAGTTTAAATCAATCAGTAGCGCTACAAAAAGTTGCCATGTAGCCCAGGCCTTAGACATATCAGTATCATCACATTTTGTATCTAATTCTATTCTGATGAGTTGTTCTGCAGAATGAACGTAGCCATAGGATATGAATAAGATTTTATTGAATCTCAATCATTTTTTCTATGCCGTTCACTTCACAGATATTCGGTAGAAACCAGTCCCATCTGGTGGCTGAAATAAAGCTGAAAGAGCAAAAATTTTCTCAAGTTGTCTTCCACTTTTTGTCAGAAGTGGACGTAACCCTCAAAATGTTGGTTTTAGCTGCATTCTTATACATGGTAAGTTATAGATATCAGTCTGTCTGTTTCTCTCCTTTATACTTCATTAAGTTCTGCTCTTCATCCTCTGTATTTTTTCTCAATGTCTCTATCACCTCTATCACCTTCTTGCTCTCCTCTTCTCTCTTTTTCTCTTGTTATCGCTCTGTTACCATATCTGTTTGGGGGAAACATAGAAACATAGAATGTGTCGGCAGATAAGAACCATTTGGCCCATCTAGTCTGCCCAATATATCTGAACCCTTTGAATAGTCCCTGGCCCTATCTTATATGAAGGATAGCCTTATGCCTATCCCATGCATGCTTAAACTCCTTCACTGTATTTGCAGCTACCACTTCTGCAGGAAGGCTACCACTTCTGCAGGAAAGACCCCATACCACGCATGAGCTGTGGGCAGACATGGAAGGACAGACAGATGAGGGGTTGGTGCTGCTGGGCCTCAAGCCCGGCCTGGTGGGGGTTGACAACGGGCAAAATCTCGTAGTAGCACTGGGCCTAGACGGTTTTGCGCACCTTGCCTGGCACATGTGTTGAATTTGGTGGTGCAGAGGTTCCTGAAGTATTAGCCTGAGATGTCAGAGCTGCTGCAGAAAGTGAGGGTCGTCTGTGAGAGCTTTCAGCGTTCTCACCCTGCTGCTGATTGTCTGCCTGCACTGCAGTGTAACTTCTTCCTTCCCGCTCATCGCCTCATATGCGACGTACCCACAAGTTGGAACTACTGCTTGCACATGCTGGAGAGACTGTGCGAGCAGCAGCAGGCGATAGTGGAGTTTCAGCTGCAGCACGCACGGGTGAGTCGCTCTGCGGAACAGCACCACTTCACCACCATGAGTGGGCCTCCATACAGGACATGTGTGCTGTGTTGTGCTGTTTTACAACATGGCCTCCATGCACGGACATCAGCATTATTATCCCACTTTTATGCCTCCTTGAAAAAACGCTTCAGGTGATGATGGCTGAGGATGTGGCACAGGAGGAAGAGGAGGAGGAACTAGTATCATTCCCACTGTTATCTGGACAGTCTTCCACAGGTGGCTCAGAGGGTGGGTTCCTGCACAAACAGCGGCCAGGTACCCAACTGTCCAGCCAGGGAACAGTTTTGGAAGATGAGGAGGATGATGAGGATTCCTATTCACAGCAGGGTGTCACCCAAATCAGCTCACAGGCATCAATGGAGCATGGCTGGGGGGATACAGAGGACACAGACAATACACCTCCTACCAAGGACAGCTTGTTGTTGCTTCTGGGCAGCCTGGCACACATGAGCAACTACATGCTGCACTACCTGCAAAAGACCGCCGAGTTGCCTTCATTGCTACCAGTGCTGATTACTGGGTGGTCGCCCTGCTGGATTCCTGCTACAAGGACAACGTGTCATCCTTACTCCCGTCACTGGAGTGTGATCGGAAGATGCGTGAATACAAGCGTGCGCTGTTAGACGCAATACAAATGGGGTTCCCACCTGACAGCGGAGGCTCAGTGGAAGCACGAGGAGGAGGAGGAAGTCGGCAACGCAGCTGGGGCACCGGCACCACCTCAGGAGGGAGAGTTAGCATGGCCGTACCCCAAAAAATGGCTATAGGCCACACAGAATTAAAAGACAAACACCGCCAACACTGCCATGTCCACCACCTCCTCAAACTCCTACTCCACTTGGACCAAGATTATTATTTTATATTTTTATGTATTTTATGTTATTTTAAGTCATTTCCCTATCCACATTTGTTTGCAGGGCAATTATCCTGCTCGTACCTACATGTTGCTTTCTTTTGCAGACCTCTAGCCCTTACTATGATTATTTTACAGCCATTTTACAGCACCAAAGTTCAGGTCCCCATTGACCTCTATGGGGTTCAGGTGCAAGTTCAGGAACCAAGATCAAACTTTGAACTAAAGGTCGTCCAAATCCGTCAAAGCCAAACATTTGCTCATCTCTATCCAGAACCCATTGACTGTAATGGGATTTGGTTTCCATCGGGGAGTCTGTATTTTTAGCGGAAAAAAGTCCTGCATGCAGGGTTTTTCTCTTTGCTGTTTTTGAATCTGTGAGGTAGGCCTCAAAAGTAATTTAGTAGCAGATAGGAACACACCTTTATTGCTAGTTTCCCCAGTCATTTTTTTCTCTTACTCTTTTTCATTTTTTCCTACTCACTCATTCTTGCTCTCTTAAAAATCTCTGTACGCTGGGCTTTCTAGTAAATAATAGCTGCAGTCTCTTGAAGAGTTCACTAAAGACTAATGCAGTCATATTCCTGAATAGTGTCTGTACTCCCATTTGGTAACTGGTTGATAACCAGATGTCCTCACCCTTATAGCTGACAGCTTCTTATAGCTGGCTCCTCCTCTGCACACAAGTTCTCACACATAGCTCACATGTGCTCCCTCAGGAACAGTTCTGTGCTCACGTGGACTGCCTGGAACAGCTTTATGAATCCACTTCCTGTAGGTCACTATCTCCTTTCTTGAACCTTCTAAGGATCTGATGACCTCTGCTGTGTGATACAGGCTCATAGGCGGTGGTGCAGCACCACCTCTGTGTGTTACGATCCTTCTTGCTCATTCGCTCACCCTATCTTTTACTCTCTCTCAGAATTTCCTGATATCAATGTACAAAATATCATCCCTATAGGGTATTTGCTATATTTATGTTTTTCAGAATTTCCAAGCAGAAACAATGAATCAAACCATCTCATTGCATGGAGATTTCAGAAAGATCTTTATTAAAATATTTGATGAGATTCTGGAAAATGATAATAATGATTGTGTTGATATTGCGTGGCAGAATGATACAGATTGTGGAGACAATAGACATCATGGCGAAGCAGTCGCTGGACTTAATATAAGTCATAAGGAAACAAAAAGTAGTAATAACAAGAGTAGGGATGATGACTGTTGTTGTTGTTGTTATGGTATCTGTTGTTGTGATAGTGATGATTCCGATGATTGTGATTGTAATCTTGATATCTGTTGTGGTGACTGGTGACCTGTGGTGAACTTTTTGGATGGGCCAGTTTGTGTGGCTGTGATGACACTAGTTGTGATTGTTATGATGCATGAGGTACTAGTGATGGCCTGTTCATTTCCTGATGGCCCAGATTGTAAAGTTGTTGTAGTTTTGATGATATCTGTTGTGATTGTGATGATGATACCTATTAAAGTTGTCACGACACCTGTTGAGGTTGTGATGACCTGTTCTATTCCTGATGGCCCAGATTGTGAGGTTGTGATGATACCTGTTTTAGTTTCAATGATCCTTTACTGATTTTGATCCTATGGGTTGTAGTCGTGATTATCTCTTCTGTTTCTGATGGCCCCGATTGTAAAATACTGAAATGTGTTAATATCTAGTTTTCTGGTTGCTTTATTAAAATATGTTTTAATGAATTATTTCCTGAATATTGGCTGTAGTTAGTTAAGGTTGGAATATAACAAAAGTCAATCAAGTTCAACCTGTAATCCTGCTATATTGATCCACGGAACAAATCCCTGGATCAATGTCCATCTTCCTTCTAAAAAGGGTTTTTTCCAAAGTGAAATGGTGTGTAGAACATAATTTATATACATTGTTATAAGCCTCAATGTTATCTTTAAATAAAAAGTCATCTAAACCTTTTTTGAAGCATCTACTGTATTTGCTATGACCGACTCCTGCGGCTATTCCACAGATGCACAACCCTTACAGTAAAGAATTGTGCTGAGTGTGAATATTCGAAAAGCACATTTTTATCTTGAATATTGCAACTTCAAGAATTTGCTAATATTTTGAATATATTGCAATATATTCACTTTTCAAATATTCGTCATTTTGTTCAATCTAAAGTCTTGATTCCTCCCTGCTTCTTGCTTGTGGGCCAATGAGTCATTGTCCCACAAGCAACTTAAGCAGGGAGGAATCATGACTTCAGAGGGAAAAAAATTACGAATATTCAAAAAAACTAGTATATAGCACTATATTCAATATAGTGCTATATATATTAGTTTTTTAGAATGTTTGTAATTTTTTTCCATCTGAAGTCATGATTCCTCTCTGCTTAAGTTGCTTTTAGGCCAATCATGTGTTCAGATGGAAAAAATGATGAATATTCTAAAAACGAATATATATATATATATATATATATATATATTCTATAGTGCTATATATTAGTTTTTGACCCACGCCTGTATTGATCGCATAATATTTTCATATTACGCAATCATTAACTTGCCGATTTTCAAGTAAAAGAAAAAAAAATTAGAATATAACGAATATTCGAATTTGAGAATATTCAACGAATATTCTACAAAATGTTCGTAAAATATTGAGAATTTGAATATGACCCATGCCACTCATCACTAGTAAGAATGCTTCTCACCTCTTCTGACTGAATCTTTTTTTCTCCAGGCGTAGGGAGTGGCCCCTTGCTTTTTGAGGTAGTTTAACACAGAATGGATTCCCTTGATATTTTTTGTATGGTCAGTATATATACAGTACAGACCAAAAGTTTGGACACACCTTTTCATTCAAAGAGTTTTCTTTATTTTCATGACTATAAAAAAATTGTAGATTCACACTGAAGGCATCAAAACTATGAATTAACACATGTGGAATTATATACATAACAATAAAGTGTGAAACAACTGAAAATATGTCATATTCTAGGTTCTTCAAAGTAGCCACCTTTTGCTTTGATTACTGCTTTGCACACTCTTGGCATTCTCTTGATGAGCTTCAAGAGGTAGTCACCTGAAATGGTCTTCCAACAGTCTTGAAGGAGTTCCCAGAGATGCTTAGCACTTGTTGGCCCTTTTGCCTTCACTCTGCGGTCCAGCTCACCCCAAACCATCTCGATTAGGTTCTGGTCCGGTGACTGTGGAGGCCAGGTCATCTGGCGCAGCACCCCATCACTCTCCTTCATGATCAAATAGCCCTTACACAGCCTGGAGGTGTGTTTGGGGTCATTGACCTGTTGAAAAATAAATGATGGTCCAACTAAATGCAAACCGTATGGAATAGCATGCCGCTGCAAGATTCTGTGGAAGCCATGCTGGTTCAGTATGCCTTCAATTTTGAATAAATCCCCAACAGTGTCACCAGCAAAGCACCCCCACACCATCACACCTCCTCCTCTATGCTTCACGGTGGGAACAAGGCATGTAGAGTCCATCCGTTCACCTTTTCTGCGTCGCACAAAGACACGGTGGTTGGAACCAAAGATCTCAAATTTGGACTCATCAGACCAAAACACAGATTTCCACTGGTCTAATGTCCATTCCTTCTGTTCTTTAGCCCAAACAAGTCTCTTCTGCTTGTTGCTTGTCCTTAGCAGTGGTTTCCTACACAGTCTTTACACAGTCTCCTCTTAACAGTTGTTCTAGAGATGTGTCTGCTGCTAGAACTCTGTGTGGCATTGACCTGGTCTCTAATCTGAGCTGCTGTTAACCTGCGATTTCTGAGGCTGGTGACTCGGATGAACTTATCCTCCGCAGCAGAGGTGATTCTTGGTCTTCCTTTCATAGGGCGATCCGCATGTGAGCCAGTTTCTTTGTAGCGCTTGATGGTTTTTGTGACTGCACTTGGGGACACTTTCAAAGTTTTCCCAATTTTTTGAGCTGACTGACCTTCATTTCTTAAAGTAATGATGGCCACTCGTTTTTCTTTACTTAGCTGCTTTTTTCTTGCCATAATACAAATTCTAACAGTCTATTCAGTAGGACTATTAGCTGTGTATCCACCTGACTTCTCCACAACGCAACTGATGGTCCCAACCCCATTTATAAGGCAAGAAATCCCACTTATTAAACCTGACAGGGCACACCTGTGAAGTGAAGACCATTTCAGGTGACTACCTCTTGAAGCTCATCAAGAGAATGCCAAGAGTGTGCAAAGCAGTAATCAAAGCAAAAGGTGGCTACTTTGAAGAACCTAGAATATGTTCATAGTTTTGATGCCTTCAGTGTGAATCTACAATTTTAATTGTCATGAAAATAAAGAAACATTTTTGAATGAGAAGGTATGTCCAAAATTTTGGTCTGTACTGTATTTGTATAGGTTAATCATGTCCCCCCTTAGATGTCCTTTTCAAGACTAAATAAATTCAGTTATTTTAATTGTTGCTCATAGCTAAAATCTTCCAGGCCATTTATGAGTGGGACTCATATCTGATTTGTTAATTTTTCTGGTTATCAACATTAAACTCTGACATGATTGTGGTGGAGTCAGGTTACGGCAGGTTATTGAATTCCATTATAGGTTCCATTTCATTAGAGTTATAAAGGAATATAACTGAATTCTGGGACAGAATGCCTGTGTTGCTGAAGATTGCTGTGACCATGCTGTTATTAGACACCTGCGGTCGCAGGGAGATATGCTGTGACCTGCAGGAGTGGTCAGGCAGTAATAGATATCTGTAAAGAATAAATCAAGGCAACTGGACGTACTGTAGACTTCTTGAAAACGTTTCACTCGTTCTTCCAACAAGCTTTCTCAATTCTGAGTGATTGTACAAAAATTCTGGGAATAAATATGTAACTGAATCCACATCTGGTAATTAGACCCAGCATTGGGTCAAAGGTGTTGATTCTATTATCCTAATTGGAGTCAGTAGGTGATAAAGACTTCCCAGAAAAAGGTGTCAAGACAGCATCATATGTGGCAGACAATAGTTGTCTAACCCCGAGGCCGATTTGTACAAACGAGGCGTGAGGGAGGCCATCTACGTAAAAATGGAGAAGCCAAGCGTGAATAGAGGTGGGGGGGGGTTAGACATCTATTGTCTGCCACATACGATGCTGTCTTGACACCTTTTTCTGGGAAGTCTTTATCACCTACTCACCTCTGAGATTTGAACCTAGGATATCTACATTCATGGTAAAGCACTATACCACTAAAAGCTATAACATCACCACATAGATACATAAGTTTTTCCTATGCTTACAAGCTAACACATATTGCTGTTGTATGTATAATTATATATTTTAAAAATAGATTAAAATGTTTTGGGGAGACATCTGACAAATGTATGAATAGACAGGGTGTAGATAAATAGATAAGTTTAATTAAATACCTATAAAATATAGGACCACATGACTATCAACAGCAATCAATCAATTATAAACCCCACAAGATATTAGTTGATCAACTAAAAATAAAAAATCCAAAATAAAAGCAAATGATTATGTATATCCGTAGCAGAATAAAACAACAGTCCTGTGATGCAATGATCTATATGATCTTTATATAGGTAATGTATAAATGTCCACACAAAGTTCTCAGTATTATACTGATCAGCCTTGTCTGCATAAAATATACAAAAATAACATGTTAAAATGCAGTTTGATGAAATGAATTGGGAACGACGTGACACAGTAACAAATGCTCTCCTGTTAGCAGTAATCAATATAGCTGCAAATCAATGTGTTGCCAATCTTATAGTCTAGTCTATAGCTGTGTGGCGTCCCACGTGCTCAGTAACCGCAGAGAGATTGATACGCAGGTAACAGGATGTGAACCTCTCTAGTATCTCCGAGCTGTCATAGCGAGTACGGTGCCTCTGGAGAACATGGTCAATGTCAATTCACTGCAGATAGCTTATACCACACGCATTTCGGAACTACGTGTTCCTTCTTCAGTGGCTTCCAATTTCAGGGTACAAGCGTACAGGAATGGTTTTAGAAATTATTTTTCTTGAAACGTTTTGTAGAAAAAAAATTGATAAGAAAGGAAAAACATTTTTTTCATAATTTTCCCCTCATTTTCTTTTTAAATAAAATATTCTATCCATCATCTACTGGCACAAGAGAAAGGTCTAGGGTGTCCCATAAAAAATGATATTAAATACATGTAGGTATCAGTTATTTGCAGTCAGATAGGCCTATTGCTACAACTAAAAAAAATGGCCTGGTAAGGAAGGGTGATCAACACTCTGGTAATGAAGTGATTAATGCTGGGGGAATCAAAATCTAGGGTAAACATAGGGGGAACCTCCTCTAGAGGGAGTCATATTGTGAGGTAACCCTGTATCCCTGTATTGGAGAGAATAACTACATAATACGGTGTCATATAATAACACCATATGGCAAGGCAAGAAAGTGCAAAGCCAGAGGTTGTCTTCATACCTATCAGCCATACAATGATATTAGGCTCTCACATTTATAGGAAGGTTCTTAAGAAATCCAAGAGATACATAAGTTTGTTTCTGAGTGGGGGAAGGGACCAGAGAAACTATAACAAGCAGGAGAAGAACATACAAACTCAAACTCAGAACCTCACTACTGTAAAGATCTCTTTGGTCAATGAAATGTTGGCTCAGGAAAGTCTTCTAGACAGTCAGGGCTATTCTCCAACACTGGTATATGGGAAAAGCTAGAGACATCAATATGGGCTCGCAGACTGGAATGGTACTTGTTTTATTTTCTCCCTTCTAGAACAATACCATAAGCAGCCACAGAACCCGGGGAATGGTGATCTTGCATCATCTCATCTGTGAGGGCCAGATATGTATTAGCCTAGCACTAGAATGATATCAGTCCATCTAGTTCAGCCTGTTATAATGCAAGTTGATCCAGAGGAAGCCCAAAAAAAAAAAACTTGTGAGGTAGAAGCCGATATTCTCCACTTTAGGGGGGGAAAAAACGGACTCCTTATCATGTCCCCTAGTTAATCTAGAGCTGTATCTTCACCCTCTATCTTTCCCTCGATCTCATATTATTCAGGTCCCTCTATTGGCCTAGTAGTCACATGACAGATCACATGATCACTAAGTTTTTGGCTATGTATTAGGGTTGTTATAGACTGTAACTGTGAGGAAAGAATAAAGAAGACCCAAAGGTGCAGTCCTCGGGATCTAATATTGTAGGTAACTCTGCTTACAGTCCTGGATTCTTAGTGAGTCCCCAAGCTGGTGCTCCCCTTCCACACCTCCTCTCCAATGATTACACATGCCCACTGGGTATACAGGTGGATATGCTGTTTCAGCCTGTTCGGTGGCAGGGCAAATCAACAGTCATAAGTGAATTTTTCTAAATTTGGTATTAGTTTGTGTGGCGAAACCAACCTCGCCACTTGGTTTTGGGGCTGTTTAAAAGCCTCTTGCCTCAGGATTATGGCCCATAGTAACTTTTAAACCCCTGAACCTATTCCAGGGAATTTTGGATAGGTTTGTCCCCCAAGTTATACTGTTTAAATTGATGTAAGTTATATGTATGGACAATGTAACCTCACAAAGTTATAACAACTTATAATAAGTGTAACTTGTCAGCTTGGGAGGAATATGCTGGGTGTGGTTCTATTGTCCCATTGTCCCATTGTGTGTTTAAATGGTGATTTCTGTCCTGTTGTCTCCACATGTGTATTGGTGATCTCCCCTTTGTCCTGAGAGATAATTGGATTGTCTTCGGTCGTCTCCCAGGCAGAGAGGAGGAAACCATGATGCATTGTGGGGATATGTTGTATCTGTTCTGTGTCGCAGTCTCCCTTCTGGTCCTCTAGGGGGCGGGAACGATTGGTTGCTGTATTTACATTGTGTTTGTTGTGAATTACTGATTGGTTGGATTTCAAAACCCTGTGGGCAGTACTATGTATGTTTTTTTATCAATAAAAGAGGCTGTACTTGAAGTACAGTCAGACCACTGTTTGACCCTCAAGACGGAGTCTCGTTATTGGGGGGATTCCCTGTATGCTGTTGGAGACTGATTGCCAGGAGTGTAAGCTGACTGATACGCTTTTCCTGTTCGTCTGCTGACAGCTATTTGCGAGGTTCCAGTTTGGAGTGCTATTTTGTATCCAGTTCGGGAGGTTGGTGTTCTGCAGTAGCTGTGTCTGTCTCTCGGAAAGGGACATATCGCCTAAACGGATCTTAACCCCTTGTCCGCTGAAACGGTCCGTTACATTGGTGGCAAGCAGCGGGATCGTTCCTACAGCCAGAAGGACAGCTACAGGAGACACCATTTCTTTGGATTCTACAATTTAAGGGCAACGCATGTCCCAGTACAGCGACCCTAAAAGCACCAGGATGGAACCAGCAGTGGAGTACAGATACTCTGTGGAGGAATTTGACCGTATGATGTGGTTGCGGCTGAACTTCTTCGGACCCAATCTAGCTGAGAAATACGTGAAGTTCGTGAGGAGTCTAGTGTCTAAGACCCTACTATACCGGGCAGAAGGTGACGGTCAGCTGCCACGTTGGGTGGACCTCCATCGGAAGTTACGGTTGCGGGACAGTGGGAGCCCAGTCTCCATTCCCCAGCGGCAGTGTGAAGTGCAGGGAGGGGAGAGCAGCGGCCTCCCTCCCCAGCGGCAGGCTGAGTTACAGGGGGCAGAGGTAGTTGTTCCTGCCCCCAGCAGCAGAGTGATATGCCAGGAAGGCAGTGTGAAATGCAGGGAGAGGAGAGCAACGGCCTCACTCCCCAGCGGCAGGCTGAGTTACAGGGGGCAGAGGTAGTTGTTCCTGCCCCCCAGCAGCAGAGTGATATGCCAGGAAGGCAGTGTGAAGTGCAGGGAGAGGAGAGCAGCGGCCTTCCTCCCCAGCGGCAGGCTGAGTTACAGGGGGCAGAGGTAGTTGTTCCTGCCCCTCAGCAGCAGAGTGATATGCCGGGAAGGCAGTGTGAAGTGCAGGGAGAGGAGAGCAACGTCCTCCCTCCCCAGCGGCAGGCTGAGTTACAGGGGGCAGAGGTAGTTGTTCCAGCCCCCCAGCAGCAGCATGATTTTTTGGGAATTGGGAGCCAAGTCTCCATTCCCCAGCAGCAGACGGAGTTACAGGGGGCAGAGACAGTCGGTCCTGTCCCCCAGCGGCAGAGTGTCCTACAGGGAATAGAGAGCCCAGTCTCCTTTCCCCAGCAGCAGGACACTGTATTGGGAGCGGAGGCGGTCGGTTGCCCTCCACAGCGGCTGGAAGTATGTATGGGAGAGGAGCTCGTTACCCCCTCCCCCCAGCGGCAGCTTAATGCACCAGGGGGAGACAGTAAGCCCCACAACTGTGCAGATGGGACCATGGTCTCTGCACTTACAGCACAGAGGGTAGGGACAATCGGTCCTGTCCCCCAGCAACAGGGCTGTTTAGCCAAAGGGGAGACAGTCGGTTTCCCCCTCCAACAACCAGACTCCAACCAGGCTTCTTCCGTGGTAACGCTGGCACCAGGGCAGAGTACCGCTGATCCCTGCCCACAAAGCAACCTCCACTCCAAGCCAGGGAGCAACTCAGAGACCGGGAGTACCAGCTACAAATATAATCTTGGTGGATTCACTGGATAGAGACAGGCTACGAAATTCAGCAGGTCCAGTATTTTGTTGTGGGTAGCCTGCCAGACTAACTCAGGTACCGACCGGCGTGAGGTCAGGTATCTGGTTAGTCTTCCCTGGGGGGGGGGGGGGGGGGAGATGTGTGGCGAAACAAACCTCGCCACTGGGTTTTGAAGGGGGCTGTTTAAAAGCCTCTTGCCTCAGGATTATGGCCCATAGTAACTTTTAAACCCCTGAACCTATTCCAGGGAATAGGTTTGTCCCCCAAGTTATACTGTTTAAATTGATGTAAGTTATATGTATGGACAATGTAACCTCACAAAGTTATAACAACTTATAATAAGTGTAACTTGTCAGCTTGGGAGGAATATGCTGGGTGTGGTTCTATTGTCCCATTGTCCCATTGTGTGTTTAAATGGTGATGTCTGTCCTGTTGTCTCCACATGTGTATTGGCGATCTCCCCTTTGTCCTGAGAGATAATTAGATTGTCTTCGGTCGTCTCCCAGGCAGAGAGGAGGAAACCATGATGCATTGTGGGGATATGTTGTATCTGTTCTGTGTCGCAGTCTCCCTTCTGGTCCTCTAGGGGGCGGGAACGATTGGTTGCTGTATTTACATTGTGTGTGTTGTGAATTACTGATTGGTTGGATTTCAAAACCCTGTGGGCAGTACTATGTATGTTTTTTTATCAATAAAAGAGGCTGTACTTGAAGTACAGTCAGACCACTGTTTGACCCTCAAGACGGAGCCTTGTCTCGTTATTGGGGGGATTCCCTGTATGCTGTTGGAGACTGATTGCCAGGAGTGTAAGCTGACTGATACGCTTTTTCTGTTCGTCTGCTGACAGCTATTTGCGAGGTTCCAGTTTGGAGTGCTATTTTGTATCCAGTTCGGGAGGTTGGTGTTCTGCAGTAGCTGTGTCTGTCTCTCGGAAAGGGGCATATCGCCTAAACGGATTTTAACCCCTTGTCTGCTGAAACGGTCCGTTACAGTTTGATTCAGCTGAATTGGTCGACCAATTGATAGGGGTCTAAAATTTACCCAAATCCAAAAGTGCTTATATTGGCCTCGAAAGTTGTGTATCTCTCTTATTTAGAATCAATTCTGTCATTATTCAGGTTTATGAATAATAGATACATTGAAAATACAGGACTGTTACCAGCAGTGAGAGGGTCTGCACCAAGTTGGAGTGGTGTACCATTGTCTTTCATGTGGACTATGCTGTGTTGATGAATACTATAGTATTGCAGAGCCATGAGCGATTGCTCTGTAGACAATCCACATACAGTATATAAAATTTACATATGGGATTGTCGGAAGCATATTGAGCACTTACGCAAAGGAAAGCATTGCATAGTACTTCATGAATGTAAATCCAATGAATAAAGAGTTCATAGACAGCTCACGCATTTCAGTCAGCTCCTGTCAGTTCGTTAGTCATAACTAGTGCGAATCAGGGAAAATTTGAATCACCGTGGAGCAGAATTTATTTTTCCTTTGTAGTACCAAATTAATTTTCTCTGAAATGGTATAAAAAATAAAATAAAAATCATATTTAGATTATCCATTTGCTCACGAGTGTCCGGCCACTGCAATTTTGCTTGAAGATCTCGCACGAAATCCCTTGCGCAGTGACGTATGACGTCAGCACGTCGTCCATCATTGGCAGCTGGTCAGATGGATGAGGTAATTATGAGTAAATTTTTAGTTTTTGTTTTTTAAAACCTGATAATTGCTATCAGATGCCGCAATCATGCATGAATGTGGTATCTGAGGGGTACAATGATGGGGGGCTGTGCAATCGCCGCTCCCTTTCATTGCACCCACTATGTACAAAGAAATGTGCTTTGTGATGAAGTAATTCATCACAAAGCAAATTTTTTTGCAAAATTTGGCGAAGCAGCCAAATCAAATTTTATAATACTTTGCTCGTCTGTAGTCATAACTACAGTAACATGAACATGTTCAAGCTAGAAATGGACAAATTACAAAAATGCATCCATGAAAGTGGTTGAGGAAAATTAGAAATGTATCCCTTATTGACAGAACAGGGGGTCCAACCACTGGGACCTCAACCAATAATGAGTACAGGGGCCCCATTCCCCCTTCATTATAAACAGTGCAGCCACTGAATTCAAACTGTGTGGGACTGCTGGGGGATAGCCAAGTGCTACATCGGTGTCTATTTCCAGCAGTCCTATAGAGAATGAGAGGAATGGGGGCAGACATGCCCACCTGCTGCTGCATTCACACGGCGAGACGGATAGGTGGAGATCCCAGTGGTCAGATCCTACATGCTGATTTCACTATATTTTAATATCAATAACATATGTATTGCCATTTAGTCGAGACTAGAGATGAGCAAAGTTTAGTAAAATTCGATATGGCTGCTTTGCCAAATTTTACAACAAAATCCACTTTGTGATGAATTACTTCTCAAGAAGCGCATTTCTTTTAAACTAGTGGGTGCCATCACAGGGAGTGGCAATTACGCCTACCCCATCATTGTACCCCTCAGATGCAGTGTTCATAGGTGATTGTGGCATCTGATAGGAATAATACAGCGTAAAATAAAAAATAAAAATACTTACCTGATCCATTTGCTCGCAATGGGCCGGCTGCAGCCATCTTGGGTGAAGGTTGGGTGAAAAAATCTCACGTAGCACGAGATGACGTCATCACACCGGCTATGTCGCGTGTCCCAGGTGTAGGAATGCTGAGTGCTATAGTGCGGCCTAAAATGTCTCTTTATGTGTGTCACGGCGCTCCTACCTGGATACCGCTGGACCCCAGGCTTTGGATCCGAAGCAACAAATAGGGGGAATAATTGAGGGATAATAGAATAACTTGAGTCCAGACATTATATGCAGTTGAAAAGCAGCTTTACTTGAATAGGCATTCATCAAAACGATCTTCAAGCTCTTCCTTGGTTCCAGTAGGATTTAGTATTAAACTGGCAGGCTTCTTCAATAACTCTGCTTGCTTTATCTCTCTCTCTGCTGTACTGATGAGCTGACTAGGTAACCTGGCTTCCTCTGTAAGCTGCACTTTCTCTCTGTAATATGACTCTAGGTGATGCCAGGGAACTTTCCTTCTGGCTCCTGAGGCTTCAAGCTTTGGCCTGGCATGGGCATGTCCAGCAGAGACATGCCCCTGCACACCCTTCTCTTAGCTGGGGGTATGCCAGACTAACTAGAACCGGTCCCCACCCTGCCTGCAGGAAGAAGGACTCGCCCACTTCTCTCCAGAGGGGGGTTAGAATGAAATAGTAAGCTCTGCCGTTTTTGCTGCCACCTGCTGGTGAACCAGGCACATTACATGTGAACATAACAGTTGCATAACAAAATAGGAATGCATAAGATCACATGAGGTTAGACCAATAAAGACAGGTGCAGAAGTGGTAACACAACTCTAGGGTGTTACATTCCCCCTTACTTAAAACCAAGCCACCCTCGGCTTGCACTTAGGATGTGCTCTAAGGTACCCAAGGAAAAGATAAAATGCTACATAAGAACATACATAGACTGACATATAGACAGCTACCACTAGGTTCCAGATCGTATGAGTAAGGTGTCTATTCACAGTTTGCCCTCTCGGTATAACTAGTGAACCACAAAATACTGCACTATGCGCTTAAATACTCCACACAGGACTGGGTCAGAGTCGTATATGGAGCATGGTGGTCTCATGTACTGTAATCCCTCCACGATGCTATGAGACGTCCGCAAATAGAAGGGTGGCTTTACTGGCTTCATCCTATAATCTCTTCCTAGCATCCAGTCCTTTATAAAAAGCTTTTCACATGGTCACCTTCATGACTAAACAGGTAGCTAAACATACCTATCCAAAAGGCTGCGCACTAAGCCTTAGGACACACCAAAGAAGGAGGTGGAGTCGATTCTCTCCCAGAACTCCCACGAGGGTTAATCCCTCTACACACATTTTTAGCAGCGGGGTTACCCTTGTCGTTGTTAGACATGCTTGTGACTCTACATTGACGTCCTAAAAGCAGTTCATATGAGCAATAAAGTAAGGACGCTAGCTATCTGACTAACTACATAAAGTCCAAGGTCCATTTAAAAGTGCATACTTGGTCACATTGCGGTACCTGTAACAGAGTACATACAATGGGCAAAATACTTGAATGTTGCTGAAAATTTTAAAGGGTTAGTGCAAAAACACAGGGCAAATATATGATGCAATAGCATAGTGCAATTAAATTCATAGTAGAGTCTTTTCCTTTAGTGCTGGTGGGTCAAGTGCACCAAACTGGAACAAGTAGTGCAAAAGTCCTATGTAATCCTTATGAGGCAGGAATGTCAATATTTGTAATCCACATGGATATAAGGGAAAATAGCAGCAATGGTAATGAGAACCCTTTGGGCAAAAGGGGCTCTCGCTTAACCTGAGAAGGGATGAAAAAGGAATTCGGTGCAGACATGCACAACTTGGAATGTTTCTGGAGATCGGAGGAGTCCTCACAAACATGTCCATCTGGGTGAGGAACAAACGGGGTAACAAAACATAAAACAGGCCAACACATCCTCCCCCGTCAAGTCCAGTCCACGATGTGGCTCCTATTAGTCCGTGGTGTTCTTCAGGATCTAATGGAGGGGCTCCTTAGAGGAAGTTCTTGAAGTCCTCTCCGCTGCTTTGAGCTACGGAAGGACATGAGAGGGCGCTCATGCCTCTTGTAAGCCAAACTGGCAGCTGTGGTGGAGCTCCACTGACCTATGGTGGTGGTCTTTGGTAGTGACCAGGAGTTCATACTGGCTATGGCTGCCAGAACCTCCTGCCTGTGCAGGGGAGCTCAGGATCTCTGGCTGTAGGGGTTGTGGCCAAGGGATTTTCAACAGCGGTGATGAAGGTCTTGGTTTTCTTGCCGCGGCCGATACCATCTTCCACGGTAACTAGTAATTTATCACGTATGGATTGTAAGAAAATGCGGCTGCTGACAAGCTTCACTGCTGGATAGTTGGAAATCAGAAGCTCCAGCCGAAGCTGTGGCTTCTCTTGGAAGCAGAGGACTCCCTCAGCGGTCTCTTGGAGGCAGCACACGAGGCCTGCGGCAGCTGGATCCTCCTGCCAGCACTCAGGTACCGGCAAAGAGATGAGGGGCTTGGATAGGAGGGTCATCCCAGTAGCAAATGGTCCCTTGAGGGAGTCCATGGGGGTGAACTCCACATACAAGCTGTGACATGCCTGGGGCAGGTAGGGGCGTTTCACAGATCTGCGGCCCACAAACAACTACTCACCGTTCTTGTCGTCCGCCAGGAAGCCGCTTCCTCGCTCCACCGAAAACCAGATGACATTGCCCCGGCGGCGTTCCAGCTCTTGATTCCCCGGCCATGGGTGGTCTAGGACATGGACCACCCAGTCCTCAATGGCCTTCTTGTACTCCCACATGGTATAGGCATGTGCTGTAGTGCTGTAACCTCTCTTTGGATCATCGGGTTCAGCTGAGAGAAGGAACCGCTCTTCCTGGTCGATTGAGTGGACACTCCAGCGGTCTGCACCACACCAGTCGGTGCGGTGAGACTCTTCGGAACCTTGCCTTGGGTTTTGCTCTACTTGCAATATTTGTATCTCCTGCAGGGCAGCCTGTATTTCGGGCTCATCACTTCCAAACACCAATTCACCCCAGTTGGGCCACAGAAGACGCACCATCTTGCCGTCTTCTGTCTCGCTTGCACACACTGGTAAAGGAGGAGGAGTCTTAGGGGTGGAGTCTTTACTCTGTACATTTGCACTGGGCAGTTCCCGGTGGGCAGGGCTATCGCTTCCCGCTCTTGGGCTGGGCGTCTCCCTGTTTTCCTGCTCTTGAGTTACAAGAAGAACATACGCCATCACTGGTACACATGGTGGATTAACCCCTCGGATGCCGGCACACACTTTCCTGCACTTGTTGCTCCGCAATAAACGTAGTAAAGTCATTTTTAGGGGGTTCTCTGACAATTCTGTATGCCTTGTAGCATAGAGGCGCGCAAGTAAATCCTGTCCATGACGCCAAAATTGCAATGGGAGCCTCCCCCTAGGGCCCTCTATATAACACGTCCCAGGTGTCGGAATGCTAAGCGCTATAGTGGGGCCTAAAATGTCTCTGTATGTGTGTCACGGTGCTCCTACCTGGATACCGCTGGACCCAAAGCTTTGACTCTGAAGCAACAAATAGGGGGAATAATTGAGGGATAATAGAATAACTTGAGTCCAGACATTATATGTAGTTGAAAAGCAGCTTTACTTGAATAAGCATTCATCAAAACAATCTTCAAGCTCTTCCTCGGTTCCAGCAGGCTTTAACATTAAACTGGCAGGCTTCTTCAATAACTCTGCTTGATTTCTCTCTCTCTGCTGTACTGATAAGCTGAATAGGTAACCTGGCTTCCTCTGCAAGCTGCACTTTCTCTCTGTAGTCTGACTCTAGGTGATGCCAGGGAACTTTCCTCCTGGCTCCTGAGGCTTCAAGCTTTGGCCTCCATGGCCAGCAGAGCTTAAAGGGACACTGACAGGCCTTCTGAGCATAATTAGCTCTTTATATGCCCCCCTAGGTCTTATAATAAGTTTCCAATTCATATAAGTATTATCCCTGTGCGCATTGTAAAACGTTAAAAATAATCTTTATAATCATCTGTCCTTTCTGCCCAAGGGGCGTTCTTTGTGCCGCATTTGTGCCCAGCCGCATCTCAACTGCCGGATCCTTAGACACGCCCATCTCATTAGTATTCACTTGGCGCAATGTGATCCCGGCAGGCGAGGGTGCCGGGCGCATGCGCAGGATCTCCGAATGTCGGGGACAGGAAAATACCGCCCAGCGAAGTGAATACTAATGAGATGGGCGTGTCTAAGGATCCGGCAGTTGGGACGCGGCTGGGCACAAATGCGGCACAAAGAACGCCCCTTGGGCAGAAAGGACAGGTGATTATAAAGATTATTTTTAACGTTTTACAATGCGCACAGGGATAATACTTATATGAATTGGAAACTTATTATAAGACCTAGGGGGGCATATAAAGAGCTAATTATGCTCAGAAGGCCTGTCAGTGTCCCTTTAAGGTGCTCTTGCTGGCTAGGGCATATCCAGCAGATACATGCCCCTGCACACCCTTCCCCAGCTGGGGGTAAGCTAGACTAACTATAACTGGTCCCCACCCTTCCTGCAGGCAGTAGGATTTGACACTTCTCTTCAGAGGGGGGTTAGAATGGAATGGTAAGCTCCATTCTATCTACATACAGTTCTGCCTTGTTTTCTGCCACCTGCTGGTGAACCAGACACCTTACATGTGAACATAACAGTTGCATAACAAAATAGGAATGCACATTGTGGAGGACCTGGAATAAATGCATAAGATGACATGAGGTTAGACTAATGAAGACAGTAGCAGGGTGCAGAAGTGGTAACACAACTCTGGGGTGTTACACATCTATCTCCTCAATATCCTCGTTAATGGACATCCTCCCATCCAAAACAGAAACAGTGCAGAGTGTTACTTCCACTACTATTCCCTCCTTTCCTATGTGTAAACTTAGTTGCTATTAGAGATGAGTGAATCAAAGTTGACTAAGTGGAATTCGATCCGAATTTCAGGAAAAATTTGATTTGCTGCTGCATGTGTTAGGACATGGAGCTAAGAACTCTGGGAACGAGGGATCACCCACAATGCCATGCATGCAGCCAATCAGCAGCCAGACAGCCGCTGTGATGTCACAGCCCTATAAATAGCCTCAGCCATCTTGGATTAAGCCATTTTCCAGTGTACTTAGTGCAGGGAGAGACTTCAGCAGGCGCTAGGGACAGTGGTAGTAATGACTTTCAAACTTTTTTTTGGCTTAATCGAAGTTCAGGGAAAGATCATTAGAAGTGTAGGGAAAGAATTGGGAGAAATTATTCCACACTATAAAAGGAAAACAGGGTGCAATAGGGGAGTTTACATCCTGGGTAATAGGAACAGTCCTATTATACCTTGCTTCCACTGACTGGGGTTTCAAATTGCCATTATACTGCTGCTTTTAGGTTTGCAATAGATGATACCTCTGTAATTCCAGCAAACCTTGCTTGTTATTGGGGTACAAATGCTGTGTGAGCCATTAACTAGGAATTATTTCTACATCTTATTAGCCGTTCAGCGGTGCAGTTATATGTTTTAAAGCCTTTTTTGTGGTGTGATAGTGGGGACAAAAAAAGGGCTTATTAGCCGTTGTGTTGTGATTTGTGAAGTGACAAAATTACAGCCTTTTTTGTGGTTTATTAGTGCGAAAAAAAAAGTCTAATTGGCCGTTCAGCGGAGCAGTTATATGTTCTAAAGCCTATTTTGTGGTGTATTAGTGGGGGAAAAAAGGGGGCTTATTTGCCCTTATGTGGTGAAGTGACAAAATTACAGCCTTTTTTGTGGTGTATTATGGGACAATAAGGGCTTATATGCTGTTCAGCGGTGCAGTTATGTTTTTTAAAACCTTTTTTGTGGTGTATTAATTTCCTTATTATTTATTTATTTGATCTAACAGTATGTAACATAGTACATAAGGCCGAAAAAAGACATTTGTCCATCCAGTTCGGCCTGTCATCCTGCAAGTTGAACCAGAGGAAGGCAAAAGAAACCAGACAGACAGAGAAGTGCCAGGCCCTGCACAAGGGAGGGGCAGAGGCCTAAATGTTTCTGGTGCATGCACAGGTTGCAGCAGAGTAAGGGGCATGTCAGCAGGGGTCACTTTGAGAGGCCTGAGCTCCCGATGTCATCTAGCGGTCGTGTCTTGACCAGCAATGGCGCAGGTCTTGAATGGCCGACTCAGTCATCTACTTTGTCCCAAGTGACATCAAACACCCCTAGCCATGAGTCGGTGGGCTTCCTCAGGCACAAACCTTAGTTGGCATGGCCGAGGAGCAGGCCCTGTGCCCTCACTTGTCCTCAACCTGCCTCTGTCCTTTTCTGTTTCCTCAGCCAGACAAGTATTATATGCTTCATTTTGTAAACTACACCACCCAAGGAATTTTTAAGGGATGTAGTAAACTCATAAAAAAAAGCTGTTTGTTGTAATTTTTGTAATATTTTTTTACACCGTTTACTTTATATTTTTGTAGATCTGGTCGTTATGGATGCAACAATATCAAATATGTCTAGTTTTTTTACGTTTTACACAATAAAAACATTTTTAGTAAAAAAATCATGTTTTCATGTTGCCATTTTCTTTTTAAATACATTTTTCTGGCTATGGTCTTGTGTGAGGGCTTGTTTTTTTGTGGGATGAGATGACGTTTTTATTGCTATTATTTTGGGCTACATACAACTTTTTGTTTAATAGATATTATGTTTTTTGTAAGGTAAGGGGACTAGAAAACGCTGTTTTGTCTTTTTTTTTTTTACGCAGTTCACTTGATGGGGTAGATCTTGTGATATTTTTGTAGAGTGAGATGTTTCGGACGTGGCAATACCCGACAGCTCCTGCACTCTCCGGGCCCCGGAGGTCACATGATCACCGGGCCGGGACAGGTAGCAGCATAGCGCTTCCTTGCTGTATACACAGCGCTTATTTAATGCTGCGTATACAGAGATCTAGAAGGCAGGAACGTCCAGGAATGGTCCCTGCCTTCTCCCTGGGGTCACTGACAGTGGGCGCCCAGCACAGCAGCTGCCATCTCTGAAAGTACGATGCAGAATGTTCATTCAGAGATAAACCCAACCTCATAGGACGTTTACAGTCAATGGTCGGGAAGTGAAGAAAAGAGGGTCAAACAGGATAGGCAGTAGAGCCCACCTGATCACTGCTCCAAGGAAATGTAAGATAATTAATTATAAGGGGGCATTAAACTCGAATAAAACGTCACTGTTAATTACATAGGAGAATAAAAAAGGCCCCTACAGACAAACAAACATGTAAAGCATGCACATCCTCCAAGCCTGGTATCAGAACGACACCATATGAGGATGAGATATCAACGTTGGTGCTAGTGGTGGGCTAGGCAACAAATAATGATGAACATAAATGACAGAGAAGGGTATTGGTATAGTAAGAACACTAACCCTAGTCACTCCCTACTTGTCCTAGTCCACCCTATTGATATATCCAAGGGACAGGGTCCAAAAAGCCCCGCAAGGGGTGGCCCAGACTGGAACTCTGATCCTACACTGGAAGCCCTGATGAGGCCCTGACCAGTGATAGACAGACCATGTGTCCAATGGATAATACAAAATGGTTACAACACATTGATTGGGGCTGTTGGAAAAAATACCCCAACCAGACCCAATCAAAATAAAATAGAAAATACTCAAGTGTCCCGACGCGTTTCCTCAACATAAGCCCCAGGATTCTTCAGGGGACACGGGGCGTAATGATGAGAACCCCAGCTGACGTACGGCCCAACAGCTAGGGAATAACTTGTGTGGTAGCTACAGTCAGTATGTGGCTGAGCCTAGAACAAAACAACAAAAAACAGAAAAGACCACATAAGTATAATAACCAAGAGGTCGCCACCATTCATACAACATAGGACGATGGGGGATGGTAACTTACTGTTTGGTGGCTGCGGTCAGCGTATGGCTGTAGACCCAGAACAAGCGAGACCCAAAGTAATGGTGTCTGAAAGGGTAGATGAACCGGCAGCATTAGGGGCTGAACTGCCCCATTATAAAGGCAGAGGAGCCAGGTGAGACGCATCTCCAGCAATCTCCGTCAGCTGACAAGGCGTCTGATGATGACGTCAGAAGATGCGCCTCAAACCAGCGGTCACGTGATCGGGAGAGCCGAACCCACGTGACCGCACATGCGCAAAGAGATCCGGCCCTGTGTGTGTCAAAGAGCCTAGGATGAGACGCACGGCAGCGGCGAACATCCGCATCACGTGACCGGATGAGAGGCGCCGACGTCAGAGCCGGCGGCGTCATACCTCCAGTCACGTGATCGGAACGAGGACAGACGCACTTGCGCAATGGTGTGCCTGCAGACAGGTAACATACCACAGCCCAGTCAGGGTAATGTCAATCTGGTAGCCTGTCTGAACCATAGCACACATGATGTCATGCAAAACCCCTCCTCAGGATCGCAGGACATCAAAAATGGGAACGCCCCCTACTGGTCATTCTGGTAAAGACATGGCCACAGGGAGAACTCAAGCTCAGTATAGAATAAATAAATCTGGGATAGGGAAAAAAATAAAAATAAAAAAAAGGGGGAGAAAACTTCTCACTGGTCCTGGGAGACCATGACCCCAAGTAACCTTCTCCAGATACGCTGAGGGACACGACAGTGTCAGTTGTCCCTCTATGTAGACCAAAATTAAAGGGAAGTATTTATTTGACAGGGAAAGAGGCCATGGGACCGGCAAAGAACAATGGTGATCACAGAAAGCAACCAAAATTCAATTGCTCGTTGAGGCCGTGAGGGGTAAATGTGTTCAAAGTAAATGTCCACCAACATTCTCTCTGAAGAATGTGTCTGTTCCAATCTCCACCTCGTACGGGTTTATTGACACGTTCAATGGCCATGAAACTGATAGAAGCAGCACGTCCATTGTGAGAAGACTGCACATGACGCGCTATGGGAGTGTCCCTGCTATTCCGGATATCACTAATGTGCTCACCCATGCGCTTGCGCAGCTCCCTAAAGGTCTTACCAATGTAGCGCTGTCCACAGACGCAGGTTATCTAGTAGACCACGCCAGTAGTGTGGCAGTTTATGAAGTCCCGCACATAGTAGACAGTATCATTGGGTTCACCCGTAAACGTTTTACCCTGTGACAGGTGGCCACAGAAACTACAATGACCGTAGCAACCAGTCACGGGCGCATCCAGCCATGTGCGGGGTCTCTCGGGAGGGGTAAAGTGGCTGTGTACCAACCTATCCTTTAGATTGTGGCCCCTCCTAAATGTCACAGAGACAGAGGGATTGAGGACCTCCGCCAGGTCTGGGTCCATCAGTAGGGTGTCCCAATGACGTGCCAGAACTAACTTGAGATGGTACTCAAAATCAGTTGGTTCTGAACAATTACGCTTTAATCTCAAGTATTGCCCAGTAGGTATCCCTCTCTTAAGAGGGACAGGATGGCAGCTGTCCCACCTAAGGAGTGAGTTAGTGGAAGTGGGTTTACGGTAAATGGACATACTCAGCCCACCCTTTTCATCCCTAAAGATCACCACATCCAAGAAAGGAAGATGGTCCTTGACAATAACTGAAGTGAATCTCAGATTAAAGTTATTAACATTCAGCTCAGAGGTAAGTCTGTCAAAACCGCTCTCTGGCCCGCTCCACAACAAAAAAGATATCATCAATGTAGCGGAACCAGAGAGCGATATGGTAAAAAAACCACATGGCAGTGCCCCTGAGCAGGTGGTAGATCCGGTTATCAAAGAGGAAAAAGTTGCTTGAGAGTATGAAATCTAGAAGTTCAAGAGTGAATGCATTATGCAATGTAAATTGCTGCCCCCTTGTTTAGAGGAAATGGTTGGTGGCCTCCAAACCCCGATCATGTGGGATAGAGGAATAGAGAGCCTCCACATTGATGGAGGCCAAGAACCAATGCGGTTCTACACAGATGTCTTCGAGTTTGCACAACAGATCACCCGTGTCCCTCACATAGAAAGGCAACGCCAAAACAAAGGGGCGCAACACCTTATCTACAT
The DNA here is from genome assembly GCF_014858855.1 of Bufo gargarizans. NCBI lineage: Eukaryota > Metazoa > Chordata > Amphibia > Anura > Bufonidae > Bufo > Bufo gargarizans. Next base: position 7,473,607 of record NC_058081.1, on the reverse strand, counting down.
AAATCCCACAATTTGGTGACAGACTACCAACTGCCGAAACGATCGGACGTCCCTTAGTGGGGGAGGCCCCTTTGTGGACTTTTGGTGGACAATAAAAGGTGGCTGTTGTTGGATAGAGTGGATAAAGAAAATCGAATTCATCACTACTAATCAAATTAACACGTTTAGTAGAGTTGAGCGAACACCTGGATGTTCGGGTTCGAGAAGTTCGGCCGAACTTCCCAGAAATGTTCGGGTTCGGGATCCGAACCCGATCCGAACTTCGTCCCGAACCCGAACCCCATTGAAGTCAATGGGGACCCGAACTTTTCGGCACTAAAACGGCTGTAAAACAGCCCAGGAAAGGGCTAGAGGGCTGCAAAAGGCAGCAACATGTAGGTAAATCCCCTGCAAACAAATGTGGATAGGGAAATGAATTAAAATAAAAATTAAATAAATAAAAATTAACCAAAATCAATTGGAGAGAGGTCCCATAGCAGAGAATCTGGCTTCCCGTCACCCACCACTGGAACAGTCCATTCTCAGATATTTAGGCCCCGGAACCCAGGCAGAGGAGAGAGGTCCCGTAACAGAGAATCTGGCTTCATGTCAGCAGAGAATTAGTCTGCATGTCATAGCAGAGAATGAGGCTTCACGTCAGCCACCACTGCAACAGTCCATTGGCATATATTTAGGCCCAGCACACAGGCAGAGGAGAGAGGTCCCGTAACAGACAATCTGGCTTCATGTCAGCAGAGAATCAGTCTTCATGTCATAGCAGAGAATCAGGCTTCACGTCAGCCACCAGTGCAACAGTCCATTGGCATATATTTAGGCCCAGCACCCAGGCAGAGGAGAGAGGTCCCGTAACAGACAATCTGGCTTCATGTCAGCAGAGAATTAGTCTGCATGTCATAGCAGAGAATGAGGCTTCACGTCAGCCACCACTGCAACAGTCCATTGGCATATATTTAGGCCCAGCACCCAGGCAGAGGAGGGAGGTCCCGTAACAGACAATCTGGCTTCATGTCAGCAGAGAATTAGTTTGCATGTCATAGCAGAGAATGAGGCTTCACGTCAGCCACCACTGCAACAGTCCATTGGCATATATTTAGGCCCAGCACACAGGCAGAGGAGAGAGGTCCCGTAACAGACAATCTGGCTTCATGTCAGCAGAGAATTAATTTGCATGTCATAGCAGAGAATGAGGCTTCACGTCAGCCACCACTGCAACCGTCCATTGGCATATATTTAGGCCCAGCACACAGGCAGAGGAGAGAGGTCCCGTAACAGACAATCTGGCTTCATGTCAGCAGAGAATTAGTTTGCATGTCATAGCAGAGAATGAGGCTTCACGTCAGCCACCACTGCAACAGTCCATTGGCATATATTTAGGCCCAGCACACAGGCAGAGGAGAGAGGTCCCGTAACAGACAATCTGGCTTCATGTCAGCAGAGAATCAGTCTGCATGTCATAGCAGAGAATGAGGCTTCACGTCAGCCACCACTGCAACAGTCCATTGGCATATATTTAGGCCCAGCACCCAGGCAGAGGAGGGAGGTCCCGTAACAGACAATCTGGCTTCATGTCAGCAGAGAATCAGTCTGCATGTCATAGCAGAGAATCAGGCTTCATATCATAGCAGAGAATCAGGCTTCACGTCACCCACCACTGTAAGAGTCCATTTTCATAAATTTAGGCCCAGCACCCAGGCAGAGGAGAGAGGTCCCGTAACAGACAATCTGGCTTCATGTCAGCAGAGAATCAGTCTTCATATCATAGCAGAGAATCAGGCTTCACGTCACCCACCACTGTAAGAGTCCATTTTCATAAATTTAGGCCCAGCACCCAGGCAGAGGAGAGAGGTCCCGTAACAGACAATCTGGCTTCATGTCAGCAGAGAATCAGTCTGCATGTCATAGCAGAGAATCAGGCTTCACGTCACCCAACATTGGAACAGTCCATTGGCATATATTTAGGCCCCGGCAGCCAGACAGAGGAGAGGTTCATTCAACTTTGGGTAGCCTCGCAATATAATGGTAAAATGAAAATAAAAATAGTATTGAATGAGGAAGTGCCCTGGAGTCCAATAATATATGGTTAAGGGGAGGTAGTTAATGTCTAATCTGGACAAGGGACAGACAGATCCTGTGGGATCCATGCCTGGTTCATTTTTATGAACGTCAGCTTGTCCACATTGGTTGTAGACAGGCGGCTGCGTTTGTCTGTAATGACGCCCCCTGCCGTGCTGAATACACGTTCAGACAAAACGCTGGCCGCCGGGCAGGCCAGCACCTCCAAGGCATAAAAGGCTAGCTCTGGCCACATGGACAATTTAGAGACCCAGAAGTTGAATGGGGCCGAACCATCAGTCAGTACGTGGAGGGGTGTGCACATGTACTGTTCCACCATGTTAGTGAAATGTTGCCTCCTGCTAACACGTTGCGTATCAGGTGGTGGTGCAGTTAGCTGTGGCGTGTTGACAAAAGTTTTCCACATCTCTGCCATGCTAACCCTGCCCTCAAAGGAGCTGGCATTGACACAGCTGCCTTGGCGACCTCTTGCTCCTCCTCTGCCTTGGCCTTGGGCTTCCACTTGTTCCCCTGTGACATTTGGGAATGCTCTCAGTAGCGCGTCTACCAACGTGCGCTTGTACTCGCGCATCTTCCTATCACGCTCCAGTGCAGGAAGTAAGGTGGGCACATTGTCTTTGTAGCGTGGATCCAGCAGGGTGGCAACCCAGTAGTCCGCACAGGTTAAAATGTGGGCAACTCTGCTGTCGTTGCGCAGGCAGTGCAGCATGTAGTCGCTCATGTGTGCCAGGCTGCCCAGGGGTAAGGACAAGCTGTCCTCTGTGGGAGGCGTATCGTCATCGTCCTGCCTTTCCCCCCAGCCACGCACCAGTGATGGACCCGAGCTGCGTTGGGTGCCACCCCGCTGTGACCATGCTTCATCCTCATCCTCCTCCACCTCCTCCTCATCCTCGTCCTCCTCGTCCTCCAGTAGTGGGCCCTGTCTGGCCACATTTGTACCTGGCCTCTGCTGTTGCCAAAAACCTCCCTCTGAGTCACTTCGAAGAGACTGGCCTGAAAGTGCTAAAAATGACCCCTCTTCCTCCTCCTCCTCCTCCTCCTGGGCCACCTCCTCTTGCATCATCGCCATAAGTGTTTTCTCAAGGAGACATAGAAGTGGTATTGTAACGCTGATAACGGCGTCATCGCCACTGGCCATGTTGGTGGAGTACTCGAAACAGCGCAACAGGGCACACAGGTCTCGCATGGAGGCCCAGTCATTGGTGGTGAAGTGGTGCTGTTCTGTAGTGCGACTGACCCGTGCGTGCTGCAGCTGAAACTCCACTATGGCCTGCTGCTGCTCGCACAGTCTGTCCAGCATGTGCAAGGTGGAGTTCCACCTGGTGGGCACGTCGCATATGAGGCGGTGAGCGGGAAGGCCGAAGTTACGCTGTAGCGCAGACAGGCGAGCAGCAGCAGGATGTGAACGCCGGAAGCGCGAACAGACGGCCCGCACTTTATGCAGCAGCTCTGACATGTCGGGGTAGTTGTGAATGAACTTCTGCACCACCAAATTCAGCACATGCGCCAAGCAAGGGATGTGCGTCAAATTGGCTAGTCCCAGAGCTGCAACGAGATTTCGCCCATTATCACACACCACCAGGCCGGGCTTGAGGCTCACCGGCAGCAACCACTCGTCGGTCTGTTGTTCTATACCCCGCCACAACTCCTGTGCGGTGTGGGGCCTGTCCCCCAAACATATGAGTTTCAGAATGGCCTGCTGACGTTTACCCCGGGCTGTGCTGAAGTTGGTGGTGAAGGTGTGTGGCTGACTGGATGAGCAGGTGGAAGAAGAGGAGGAGGAAGCCGAGAAGGAGGAGGTGGCAACAGGAGGCAAAGAATGTTGCCCTGCGATCCTTGGCGGCGGAAGGACGTGCGCCAAACAGCTCTCCGCCTGGGGCCCAGCTGCCACTACATTTACCCAGTGTGCAGTTAGGGAGATATAGCGTCCCTGGCCGTGCTTACTGGTCCACGTATCTGTGGTTAGGTGGACCTTGCTACAGATGGCGTTGCACAGTGCACACTTGATTTTATCGGATACTTGGTTGTGCAGGGAAGGCACGGCTCTCTTGGAGAAGTAGTGGCGGCTGAGAACAACATACTGTGGGACAGCAAGCGACATGAGCTGTTTGAAGCTGTCCTGTGTCCACCAGCCTAAATGACAGCATTTCATAGGCCAGTAGTTTAGAAATGCTGGCATTCAGGGCCAGGGATCGAGGGTGGCTAGGTGGGAATTTACGCTTTCTCTCAAATGTTTGTGAGATGGAGAGCTGAACGCTGGCGTGTGACATGGTTGAGATGCTTGGTGACGGAGGTGGTGGTGGTGGTGTTGGTGGTACATCCCCTGTTTGCTGGGCGGCAGGTGCCAACGTTCCTCCAGAGGCGGAGGAAGAGGCCGAGGCGGCAGCAGCAGAAGAGGCCGAGGCGGCAGCAGCAGAAGAGGTAGCAGGGGGAGCCTGAGTGACTTCCTTGGTTTTAAGGTGTTTACTCCACTGCAGTTCATGCTTTGCATGCAGGTGCCTGGTCATGCAGGTTGTGCTCAGGTTCAGAACGTTAATGCCTCGCTTCAGGCTCTGATGGCACAGCGTGCAAACCACTCGGGTCTTGTCGTCAGCACATTGTTTGAAGAAGTGCCATGCCAGGGAACTCCTTGAAGCTGCCTTTGGGGTGCTCGGTCCCAGATGGCGGCGGTCAGTAGCAGGCGGAGTCTCTTGGCGGCGGGTGTTCTGCTTTTGCCCACTGCTCCCTCTTTTGCTACGCTGTTGGCTCGGTCTCACCACTGCCTCTTCCTCCGAACTGTGAAAGTCAGTGGCACGACCTTCATTCCATGTGGGGTCTAGGACCTCATCGTCCCCTGCATCGTCTTCCACCCAGTCTTGATCCCTGACCTCCTGTTCAGTCTGCACACTGCAGAAAGACGCAGCAGTTGGCACCTGTGTTTCGTCATCATCAGAGACATGCTGAGGTGGTATTCCCATGTCCTCATCATCAGGAAACATAAGTGGTTGTGCGTCAGTGCATTCTATGTCTTCCACCGCTGGGGAAGGGCTAGGTGGATGCCCTTGGGAAACCCTGCCAGCAGAGTCTTCAAACAGCATAAGAGACTGCTGCATAACTTGAGGCTGAGACAGTTTCCCTGGTATGCATGGGGGTGATGTGACAGACTGATGGGGTTGGTTTTCAGGCGCCATCTGTGCTCTTTCTGCAGAAGACTGGGTGGGAGATAATGTGAACGTGCTGGATCCACTGTCGGCCACCCAATTGACTAATGCCTGTACCTGCTCAGGCCTTACCATCCTTAGAACGGCATTGGGCCCCACCATATATCGCTGTAAATTCTGGCGGCTACTGGGACCTGAGGTAGTTGGTACACTAGGACGTGTGGATGTGGCAGAACGGCCACGTCCTCTCCCAGCACCAGAGGGTCCACCACGACCATGTCCGCGTCCCTTACTAGATGTTTTCCTCATTGTTATGGTTCACCACAACAACAAAAATATTATTTGGCCCAATGTATTGTATTCAAATTCAGCTGGATATAAATTTGAGGCCTAGTATTTAGGCGCTGGGTGACCGGTATGGATTTAGTGACAGAATTAGACTGGGATATGCACAGTAGCGGGTGTGTGTGAAGTTATTCTGAATGACCCTATGTGCACCTTGAATATTATATACCCTTTTAGGGATAGATTTCAAATAGCTCTGATATAGCGGAAACCACTAAATTATGAAATTGCTAAATTGGGAATTGTATTTCAACCCAGAACAAAAAATGTGCTTTGACGGACACTAAATAACTTGACCAGCAACAACAGGACAGCGGTAACGAGAGATTTAGCGGGATATAAATTTGAGGCCTAGTATTTAGGCGCTGGGTGACCGGTATGGATTTAGTGACAGAATTAGACTGGGATATGCACAGTAGCGTGTGTGTGTGAAGTTATTCTGAATGACCCTATGTGCACCTTGAATATTATATACCCTTTTAGGGATAGATTTCAAATAGCTCTGATATAGCAGAAACCACTAAATTATGAAATTGCTAAATTGGGAATTGTATTTCAACCCAGAACAAAAAATGTGCTTTGACGGACACTAAATAACTTTCCCAGCCACAACAGTACAGCGGTAACGAGAGATTTAGCGGGATATAAATTTGAGGCCTACTATTTAGGCGCTGGGTGACCAGTATGGATTTAGTGACAGAATTAGACTGGGATATGGCCAAAAAATAACCACACTATTGCTGGTTAAATGCACTTGGTGACGGGCGCAGCTTGCCCCTGATGTAGTATATGGCCAAAAAATGAACAGACTATTGCTGGTTAAATGCACTTGGTGTCACAGCTTGACCAACCACACTACTGAGGGTTAAATGTACTTGGTGACGGGCGCAGCTTGCCCCTGATGTAGTATATGGCCAAAAAATGAACAGACTATTGCTGGTTAAATGCACTTGGTGTGACAGCTTCACCCTGATGTAGGCTTTAGCCAAAAAACAAACGCACCATTGAGGGTTAAATGCACTTGGTGACAGGCACAGCTTGCCCCTGATTTAGTATATGGCCAAAAAATAAACAGACTATTGCTGGTTAAATGCACTTGGTGTGACAGCTTCACCCTGATGTAGGCTTTAGCCAAAAAACAACCACACCATTGAGGGTTAAATGCACTTGGTCGCAGCTTGTGCTGGCGCACCACAAGACACAAAATGGCCGCCGATCACCCCAGAAAAATGTGACTGACAAACGGTCTGGGCAGCCTAAAAACAGTGAGCAATTGAGTATCAGCAGCTCAATGATCCACAGCTGCAGATCGATCAGTTAATCAAGTCCTTTGGAGGAGTTAATCTGCCTAATCTCGCCCTACTGTCGCAGCCGCAACCTCTCCCTACGCTAATCAGAGCAGAGTGACGGGCGGCGCTATGTGACTCCAGCTTAAATAGAGGCTGGGTCACATGGTGCTCTGGCCAATCACAGCCATGCCAATAGTAGGCATGGCTGTGATGGCCTCTTGGGGCAAGTAGTATGACGCTTGTTGATTGGCTGCTTTGCAGCCTTTCAAAAAGCGCCAAGAAAGCGTCACAAAAGCGCCAAGAAAGCGACAAACACCGAACCCGAACCCAGACTTTTACGAAAATGTCCGGGTTCGGGTCCGTGTCACGGACACCCCAAAATTCGGTACGAACCCGAACTATACAGTTCGAGTTCGCTCATCCCTAACGTTTAGCTCACTGTAAAATGTGTCTTAATGTCGCCTGTGGCCCACTAGTAAGATTAGTGGGGAGTATCCCATAACCGGTTTCATCTGTCAGGACAGCAAGACACATTTCTCTGTACGAAGACATATCCATCACAACCACATTGCCACCCTTGTCCGAGGGTTTTATTATAATGCTCTTATCTCTCTCAAGAGTTTTGATGGCTAACCTCTCCTCTTTGCTGCAGTTAAATCTGGGTGGTACCGTGCGTAGGGTGGCCAGGTCAGAGATAGTGTGTTGTAAAAAAACATCAACACAGGAAACATCAAGAAGGTGGACGTCCTTCAAAATTTCCACAGGAATACCCAATTCACGGCTTTCCCTTTTGTCTTTCAATTTATGGAACTTGTGCCACTTAAGTTTGCAAGCAAAAAGATGAATATCTCTCGTCCAATGGAAAATATCAAACTTATTAGTTGGAACGAAAGAAAGTCCGCGTCTAAGTAGCTTAAGTTCAATTGTCGACAAGGGGCAGGAAGATAAATTTATGACCCGTTTATCCGTGGAAACCGGGCCTATGGTATCTATTGTTGGGTGTTCCGGCTTCTCAGTGGGTAGTGCGCCCCCTGATCTAAAAAAGGAGAGCCCAAGGTAGATGTAGGCAAGGTCTGGGGGGGATTTTGTGGATTGTGTCTAGGGCGATTGCCCCGTCCCCTGGATCTGTAAGATCCACGTCCGCGGCCCCTGTTTTTGGGATATCTTTCTTTCTCTATATCCGAAGCTTCTGTATCTGTGGATGAGAGGTCAGTGTTCTGGGTAACGGGAGGATTAGTTAAAAACTGATATACTTTATTGTCTCGGAAGTCCTGAAAATCCCTATTGAACTGTTTGTGCTTACGATCTTTCAGCTGATACTGATAACGTTCCACAGTGTTTTGCAATTGCACCTCTTCAGTAGGGAACTCAGGTTCCGACTGAAATTTCTTTGTGATTTCTATCTGCTCAGTTAAACTACACTATGCCCGCTCCAAGACCACCCTCTCCTCATCTAGGAGTAGCTGCATCAGCTTCAGAGAACTAGATGTAGCCTCCTTTTCCCGGTTGGGAAGTGGTTAATGGGAGCAGATGTCTGCCATTATTATAAACACTTGATACAAGCAAAAGACGAATGGCTTGTTCTGAACAGGCATAACTAGACGTTTCCTGGGGGCAACTAAAATATAGATTGCTGTTGACACACTAAAACATGCTTATGTAATTTATTTGTAAATTTAAAAATAGAGATGAGCGAATCGAAACTGACAAAGTGGAATCCAAATCTCAGGAAAAATGTGATTTGTCCCAAATTGAATTTCCTCACGCTTCGTGGTAACGAATCACATTTTTTCTAAAATAGCTGCTGCACATGTTACAAAGTGAAAGTAAGAAGCCCGGGAACGAGGGATCACTCACAGTGCCATGCAGACAGCCAATCAGCAGATATCCAGCCTCTGTGATGTCACAGCCCTATAAAAACTCTCCTCCGTATACGGAACCATTCATTTCAATGGTTCGGCAAAAAAAAACAGAATGTACTCCGTATGCATTCTGTTTCCGTATTTCCGTTCCATTGAAGGATAGAACATGTCCTATTATTGCCCGCAAATCATGTTCCGTGGCTCCATTCAAGTCAATAGGTCCGCAAAAAAAACAGAACACATACGGAAATGCATCCGTATGTCTTCCGTATCCGTTCCGTTTTTGTGGAACCATCTATTGAAAATTTTATGCACAGCCCAATTTTTTCAATGTAATTACTGTATACTGTATATGCCATACGGAAAAAAGGAACGGAAAAACGGAACAGAAATGGAAACACAACAGAAACAAAAAACGGAACAACGGATCAGTGAAAAACGGACCCCAAAACACTGAACAAGCCATACGGTTGTGTGAAAGAGGCCTAAGTGAAGTGTGCAGTGATTCTAAGAGCGACGCCTGTCATCTGCATGTCATACAGACTCACAGTATTATCTCACTACCACAGCAGACTCCCTATGCGTGTTACTGCAAGGCACAATTTCTATTTTTATTTTTAAATAAGCAGGCCCAATAAGACATCCCCTTGGTGTGACCAAAATATATACTGCTGTTGATGCACTAAAATGCACTTATTGCAGATCTGACTTATAAACTGTAGAAGCTTTAAAAGCTCATGTCTTCGCGAGTGAAACATGAAGCTATGAACAATTCCAGCCCTGGCTCCAGACACACAGTACACTAACTGTCCCTAATGATACAACCTGGTAAAAGCATACCTACCAATTTAATCTACCTAACTAAATATATCTCCTTCTCTGTCCCTGCAAGACCCTACAATGGCTGGATTGTGGCTAATTGGTGTCTGTTAGAGTCAGACATATTCTGTTATGCTGACTGCAAAGCATTTTGGTCAAGCCCACCAGTTCAACTTTTTTTGCCCTGTTTTCCTGTCTGGTGTACTGAGTTTTAAATGTGAAATCATGGCCACCATTTTGTGCCAATTATCCAAAGTGGTTCATCAAAACTACTGATCTCTTTGGAAGAAGAATTTTTGTTTGAGTAAATTGTGAATTTTTCCTTCTTTTTAAAATATGGTGATCTCAGGTCAATCATCAATGGATTATTTATGCCAAGAGAAAAGTTAAATAATGACACCTTTGCTCAAAGTACATACAGCTGGAACGTCAAAAAAGGGTAAAAAAAAAAATCTTTGGGGCATCATTTGTCTACATCTTGTTGGGTTTAATTGAATTCTTCTCCTTCATAGCATACAGAATAAAAGTTATTTCAAAGTTCTATAAAATTTCCTAAACTTTTATAAAAAAAAGTTCTTAAACATCTATAAAAGTTACTAATCTTCTTCTCAGAGTGAGATCTCCCTCAGGGAGCAGCATGAGTTCTCCATGACTACAGTATGTGACTGGTAGAAGATTCCTCTATAAAAGAGACTGAGAAATAACCTTGTGTCTCCTCTTGGAGGAGGACAATCATTTTATTCCTTTATACAATGGAGTTCAAAAAGATTGTCTTCTAAGATATTCTGCAACCACAAGAACTGACAACAGTGAGCGATCCAGGAGAGGATTCGCGGTTTTCCGGTCAGTGAGTATACTCTTTCTGTAGTTTCACATCCACCATTTTATATTTTCTTTTAAACACTTCATTCTTCATGGCTTTTTTCCTGGTGTTTATTCATGAAGCTATACTACACTTGTGGGCATGTGCCTTTATTCTGACCTATGTTCACATGTATTGGGATAACAAAGCATTACTGTTAACATTTCACTCTTATCTAAAAAAAAAAATAACAAAAAAAACTAAAAAAGTTAACATACATTATGTTTTAGACTACACTATTTTCTTATATAGTAACATAGTTTTTAAGGCTGAAAAAAGCCCTCCGTCCATCCAGTTCGGCCTGTTATCCTGCAAGTTGATCCAGAGGAAGGCAAATACAGTGTAATCTATTCTGTTTATTCCCCTCTTTATACCATAAGGTGTTAAACATAAGAAATAAATTTAAAGAAAGAATAACAATCAATCCAGGTTTTATGCTTCGTACTATTTCTACAAACAACATGACCCCATAATGTGAAAATACATAGCTTTAACCCCTTAAGGACAGGGCAATTTCCTTTTTTTTTGTGTTATCTCTATTTACTCCCTGTCCTCCTGGAGCCATCATTTTCTGTTCACATAGCAGTGTGATAATAATAAAGTATAATAAAATAGTATAATAAACTTTTTTTATTTTGTGGGACAAGTTGTACTTTCTAATGTCACTATCTTATATTGCATACGATTTAAAATTGAAAAAAAAAACAAAAAAACAAACACGATCCCACCAAAGATTTGTGCGGTTCGTTTTTTATGGCATTCCTTATGTGGTAAAACTGACCTGTTTCCTTCATTCTACAGACCGGTACAATTAGAATGTAACCACATTTATACAGTCTTTCTTGTGTTTTATTTATTCAAATAAAAAAAAACTTTGGAAAAAATAAATAAATAATTGAAATAACTTTTTATAGTTACTAGAGATGAGCGAATATTTCAAAAATTCGATACAGCAGGTTCGCCTAATTTTTTGAAAAAATTTGGTTTAATTCAAATTTATTTGCGGCGAATCGCGTTAAAAAGCGGCTATTTCCTGGCTGCAGAGAGCCTTTATACTGTGGTGTAGAACACTGTGCCTTGTAGTAACACACATAGGGAGTCTGCTGTGGTAGTGAAATAATACAGTGAGTCAGTATGACATGCAGATGACAGGCGTCGCTCTTAGAATCACTGCACACTTCACTTATTTGGGCAGTCACAGGGCCAAAACTGACCAAATAATTCAAGTGTGAGCTCAGCCTTACAGGTCGATGTTAGCGCCAAGAAGAAGCGCACTCCTTTTACACCGTCATCAGCTGATTCCACTTAGATGTCTACAGAACCTGTTATATTAAATGCTTATACAAGTAGAGCCCCCGACAGAGTGGAGAAGGTGTCAGCAGTAAGTTTGTGTTGATGTCGCTGATTATTTTGCCCTTCCTTTGATCCGTTAGAACAATAACCCCCCAAAAATTGATCCTATCTGTGGAGCATCCGCCTTCACTCATTCAGCATTTGGTCAGTAATCCATCAGTATTGCTAATGTCAAAAAAACAGTAGTGGATCCAAAACAGAGATGACACGTGAATGGAATATTTGCATGCCTTCTGTGTTTTGTACCCACTCCTGCTTTTGGCTACCAAATCAGAAGCCAAATGGTAAAATACAGGCCTTACAGTTGCTAGACAGACAAGATCTGTTGTGCGTCTCATTTTTCTTTCCTTCCGACAGATCAGAAAAGGGTCAAATAAATAATGAAGTCAGCCAGACCGAAAGGCAAAATAGTGGCCCAGTCATGAAGTGGGGAGGGTGGGAACCGCATAATAAGTCCACAGAGTAGCCCTATGACATAGTGGTAAGGTGGAAGCAACATGAGGAGACCACAGAGTGTCCCAATGACAAAGTCTGAAGGTGGCAGCAGCATCAGGAGGAGGCCACAGATTGGCACAATGACAGAGTGTGGAGGTGGCAGAATAATCAGGAGGCCACAGAGCAGCACAATGACAGAGTGTGCAGGTGGTGGCAGCAGCATCAGGAGACCACAGAGTGTCAAGGTGACATAGTTTGGAGATGGCAGCAGCATTAGGAGACCACAGAGTGAGCCGTTGACAGAGTGGGGAGGTGGGTAGCAATACCAGTACCAGCTAAAGATGGTGGGTGAAAGAAGGAGCACTTGGCATCAGATGGGTGGCAGCATCTGAATAGTAGCTGAGGCAGGTAGCCTCTTTTGTCAAGTGCTGGTGTGGCATTATGGATAATCTAGTCTGATGCATCAAGCATTGGTGGGTAGAAATCCTGGCTGATCCACGCCTGATTTATCTTGACAAAGGTCCGTCTCTCTACATTTTGGGTGGACAGGCGAGTTCTACTTGGGGTATCTATGGCCCCTGTTGCACTAAACACCCGCTCTGATGCCACACTACTGGCCGGGCAGGACAGCTTTTCCAGGGCAAACTCTGCTAGTTGCGGCCACAAATCCAGTTTGGCTGCCCAGTAGTCCAGCGTATCTACAATGTAGGGTGGCAGGGTACTGTGCAAGTATGCCACCACCTGCTGGTTCATCTCTTGCTCCAGGTCTAGCTGCTGCTGGTCAGTTTCTTCACTAGGCAGGTGAAGAAAGCTGCTCATCAGCGACTCTAGACTCAAGTTGCTGCTGATGGAGCTGGAACTGCTCCTACCCACCCACCCTGCCACAGCAGCCATGGCAGAGGAACGTGAGCACCGAGGGACCCCCCAGTCAGACCTGCGAGAGGATAGATGATGGTGCAGATAGGCAGTGGCTAACTGACTACCTAGGATGCCTCTATAGTAGTTCAGTTTGTCCTCCCTCTCAGCAGGTGTAAAAAAGACTCCCATTTTGGACCGGTAGTGAGGGTCCAACAAGGTGGAGAGCCAGAAGTCATCCCTCTGCCGAATGGCAACAAGCACTACTCAAGCAAGTGAGCATGCATTGGGCCATTTGTGCAAGGGACTCGGAGGGACTCTCTGGTTCCATCTCCACTGCATACTGCCACGGTGTGTCTGGGTCCTCTGCCTCATCTTCCTCACCGCCCTGGAGCTCCTCTGGCTGCTCCTCCTCTCCTGTCAACTGTGTAGAAAAGCCACCCATTTCAGTACACATTGCTTGTGCTCCAATGTCCTCCTCTTCCAGTTCAGCCCCCACAGGGCTCATGTGGCAGTGAGATCTAGGTACCACATAAGGTGGTGTTCCACGGCCATGTGCATTTGGCCTTAAAGCCATTTTTGCTGTGTATTAGTGGCAAAACTAAAATATATTTGCCATTCAGGAGTGTAGTTATATGTTCTTAAGCCTTTTTTGCCGTGTATTAGCGGAAAAAGAAAATAAAAATTGCTGGTTAGCGGTGCAGTTATCTATTCTAAAGACTTTTGTGGCGTGGATTAGTGGAAAAAGATAAAAATATATTTGCCGGTCAGCGAAGCAGTTATCTGTTCTAAAGCGTTTTGTGGTGTGTATTAGTGGAAAAAGAAAAAAAAATTGCCGGTCAGCGGTGCAGGTATATGTTCTAAAGCCATTTTTGCTGTGTATTAGTGGCAAAATAAAAATATATTTTCTAGTATGTCAGACAAAGAAGTGCCAGGCCCTGCACAGGGGAGTGGCAGAGGCCTAAATGTTTCTGGTGCAGACACAGGTCGCGGCAGAGTAAGGGGATGTGGCAGAAGGAGTCGCAGCGAGAGGCCTGAGCTCTCGGTGTCATCTAGTGGTTGTGTCTTGACCAGCAACCAAGCGGTTCTTGAATGGTTGACTCAGTCATCCACTTCGTCCCAAGTGACATCAGACACACCCATCCAACAGTCAGTGGTTTCGTCAGACACCACCCTTAGTTGGCATTGCCCGAGAGCAGGCCCTGTGCCCTCACCTGTCCTCAACCTGCCTCTGTCCTTTTCCCGTTCCCTCAGCCACAGAAGTATTATATGCTGTGGGCTCAGCCCCACTTTACAGTGAGGACGAGCTACTAGAGGACAGTCAGCAGCTACTGCCCAGCCTAGATCTGGAGGAGACATCCACCACCTCCTCCGCTAGGCGGGCAAGTAGTGATGAGGAGAGTGGCGTGGGAGCTGGTGCTGCGAGCGGTCAGACTCCTGACCCAGAAACGGTTGAGGAGGACATCAGTGACGTGCAGACAGTACTCGATGATGATGATTTAGCTGATCGCACTTGGGAGCCAAGTGACAAAGGGACTTTATCATCGGGAGAAGAGGGTGGCAGCTTGCCTGTGAGTCAGTGGGGGAGCAAGTAAGTCGCTAGCAGAGCCGGGAGCCAGCAGGGTGGCAGCAGTAAGAGGTCGGGAGCAAAAACGTGCCTGGAGTAACCCACCTGCTTTGCAGGAGCCTACCTACCAAGGAAGTAGTGGTGCACGTGTTCACAGAAGTAGTGGCGGTAGCAATCAGTCAGTGGGTGGTGTTGGGGATAAAATCACCTACTCACTTACTCAGCAGTGTGGCAGTTTTTTGTTAAGCTGCTGGAGGAGGCAAACATGGTCATATGTAGAATCTGTGGGCAGGCAGTCAAGGCTCCACCATTATCTGCCTTCTCCATTATCTGCTGGCCCTGATGCTCCTGCTCCTCCTACTCCTGCGTCAGTCATTCTGTCAGCAATCGATCACCAAATCGATTGCCAAAAGACAATAGTATGCGTGCACTCATCCAACGGCGCAGAAGCCGAACGTGCTCCTGTCCAAGTTGCTGGTGCTGCAGTTCCTCCCATTACAAGTGGTGCACTCTGCACCTGTCAGAGAACTGATGGCTTGTGCCGAGCCGAGGTGGAAAGTCCCAAACCGTCATTTCTTTGCCAAAAAGGCAGTACCAGTCCTGCACACACATGTAGAACAGAAGGTGGGCCAGTCCTTGAGCCTGTCGGTGTCTGCCAAAGTGCATGGCAGCGCCGACATATGGAGCTATAACTACGGTCAGGGACAATACATGTCCTTTATGGCCAACTGGGTGAATGTAGTTCCTGCACAGCCACACCAGCAACTTGGCGACGTGACGCAGCTTCAGCCTCCATGTTCTCACTCTGTTGGTCCTGCGACAATGTCTGCCTTTGCCTCCTCATCCTCCATCGTGTCCTTAGCCTCCACTGCAGTGAAAATTCACAGGGGCCCTCCAGCATACCACATTTGCAGGGCATGGCGTTGTCACACTGTTCTGCACCTCATTTGCCTGGGTGAATGGAGTCACACAGGGGTGGAACTGCTCCGTGTCCTTCATCAAGAAATCGTATCCTGTCTTTCTACGCAACAACTCGAAATCAGAACCATGGTGACCAACAACGGGAAGAACAAGGTGCTGTGTCAATGAGGGCTGAGCCATGCGCCCTGCATGGCGCACATGTTCAAAATGGTTGTCAAGCGGTTCCTGAAGTCTTCCACCCATCTGCAAGACATCCTAAAAATGTCCAGAAAACTTTGCATGCACTTCAACCACTCGTACACTGCAAAGCACACCCTCCTTGAGCTGCAGTGGCAGAATGGCACCCCCAACATAGGCTGATATGCAACGTTTTCACCCATTGGAATTCCACCCTCCATATGTTGGACCGACTGTACGAATAGAGAAAGGCCATAAACGATTTCTTGAAGATCCAAGTGAACAGGAGTACTCCCCTGTGTAACTTTGATTTCAGCCATTGGCAGCTCATTCGTGACATCTCCCATTTGCTTAGGCCATTTTAGGAGGCCACGTTATTTGTCAGTCACCAGGATTACGGGATAAACAATGTCATTCCACTGCTTCATGTCCTGGAACAGATGCTGGCAAATCTGGCTGATCAGGAGAATGGCCACATGAGCCCTGTGGGGGCTGAACTGGAGGAGGGGAAGAGGAGGAGGAGGAAATTGGAGCACAAGCAATGTGTAGCAAAATGGGTGGTTTTTACACATAAGTGACAGAAGAGGAGGAGGAGGAGCAGGAGCAGCCAGAGGAGCGCCAAGGCGATAAGGAAAAGGAGGCAGAGGACCCAGACACACCGTGGCAGTATGCAGCAGAGATGGAGGCAAGAAGTCCCTCCGAATCACTTGCGCAAATAGCCCACTGCATGCTCATTTGTTTGGGTAGTGACAGCCTAATTGTCGCCATTTGGCAGAGGGATGACTTCTGGCTCTAAACCTTGCTGGAACCTCGCTACTGGTCCAAAATGGAAGCCTTTTTTACATTTACTGATAGGATGGACAAACTGCACTACTATAGAGATATCATATGTTGTCAGTTGGCCGCTGCCAATCTGCGCAATTGTCCATCCTCTCGCAGGTCTGACCAGACGGCCCTCTGCGCTCACGTTCCTCTGTCATGGCTGCTGTGGCAGGGTGGGGGGCTAGGAGCAGTTCCAGTTCCATCAGCAGCAACTTGAGTCTAGAGTCGCAGATGAGCAGCTTTCTTCACCTGCTTAGTGAAGAAACTACTCACCAGCAGCAGCAGCTAAACATGGAGCAGGACCTGAACCAGCAGGTGGTGGCATACTTGGACAGCACCCTGCCACCCCACATTGAAGATCTGCTGGAATACTGGGCAGCTAAATTAGATTTGTGACTGCAACTAGCAGAGTTTGCCCTTGAAAAGATGTCCTGCCCGGCCAGTAGTGGTTGTTTAGTGTGGAGAGGGCCATAGTTACCCCAAGAAGAACTCACCTGTCCACCCAAAATGTGGAGAGACTGACCTTTGTTAAGATGAATCAGGCGTGGATCAGCGAGGATTTCCACCCACCAATGCCTGATGCATCAGACTAGATCATCCATGGTGCCACACCAACACTTTGACAAAAGAGACCGGCTTCTTCTGGCTACCTGCCTCAGCTACTATTCTAAAGCTGTCACCCGGCTAATGTCAGACATCTGATGCAAAGTGCTCCTTATTTCACCCACCATCTTCTGCGGGTACTGGTATTGCCACCCACCTCAACACTATGTCACCTTGCCACTCTGTGGCCTTCTGATGCTGTTGCCACCTTAAAACTATGTCAGCTTGCCACTCAGTGGTCTCTTTATGCTGCTGCCACCTCCAAACTATGTCATCTTACCACTCTGTGGCCTTCTGATGCGGCTGCTGCCACCTCCACACTGTTATCGTGCCACTCTGTGGCCTCCTCATGCTGCTTCCACCTCACCACTATGTCATAGGGCCACTCTGTGGACTTCTCATGCTGTTCCCTCCCTCCCCACTTCATGACTGCACCACTGTTTTGCCTTTCAGCCTAGCTGACATCATCATTTATTTGACCCTTCTCCTGATCTGTCAGAAAGAAGGAAAAATGAGACACACAACGGATCCTGACTGTGTAGCAGCTGTAAGGCATGTATGGTCCCATCAGAATTGGCTTGTGATTTGGTAGCCAAAAGTAGGAGTGGGTACAAAACACAGAAGATATGCAAATATTACATTCACGTGTCATCTCTGATTTGGATGCACTCCAGTTTTTTTGGGCATTAGCAATACTGATGGATTGCTGACCAAATGCTGACCGAGTGAAGGTGTATGCTGCACAGACAGGATCCGTTTTTTGGGGGTTATTGTTCTGACGGTTCAGAGGAAGGGCAAAATAATCAGTGACATCAACACAAACTTACTGCTGACACCCTCTCCACTCTGTCGGGGGGCTCTACTTGTATAAGAGTTTAATAGAACAGGTTCTGTAGACATCTATGTGGAATCAGCTGCCGACGGTGTAAAAGGAGTGTGCTTCTTCTTGACACTAATATCGACCTGTAAGTTCATACTTGACTTATTTAAGTCATTTTTGGCCTCGTGACTGCCCAAATAAGTAAAGTGTGCAGTGATTCTAAGAGTGACGCCTGTCATCTGCATATCATATGAACTCACAGTATTATTTCACTACCACAGCAGACTCCCTATGTGTGTTACTGCAAGGCACAGTGTTCTACACCAGTATACAGGCTTTCTGCAGCTGGGAAATAGCCATTTTTTTACGCAATTCGGCACAAATTAATTCGGATTGAAACAAATGTCCAAAAATTCAGAAAAACTTCTGAATCAAATTTTTTAAAAATTTGCTCAACTCTAATCATCGTCATCGTGTACTGTCTGCACGTCACTGATGTCCTCCTCAACGGTCTCTGGGTCAGGAGCCTCACCGCTTGCAACCGCATTCTCCTCATCACTATTTGTCTGCCTAGCGGAGGAAGCGGCGGATGTCTCCTCCACATCTTGGCTGGCTAGTAGCTGCTGACTGTCCTCTAGTAGTTCGTCCTTGCTGTAGATGCAGTGTCCTGTAACACACTGCTTAATGTTGTAATTGTGTTTCATGTAAACTACTTGTAAATGTGTTCTCATAAAGTCGCATATGGAGGGGGAGGTTCTAACAGGCCTCCCAGGGCTAACTCCGCCCTACACTCAGTGTGTGCACAATTCAGGAAGAAGGTCAGTGTGTCATGTCTGCAGGGCTGCCATCAGAAATTGTGATGGCCCTTACACAGCTCAAGGCCTGGCCCCCCCCTCTGTAGCCCGGTCCTACTCTGCCCCTTTAGAATCCGTCCTGACTCTGCCTCCCAGCCTCCCCTCCACCCCCAAGGACCCGCTCCAGTCTGTGGACTGTGGTCTTTGGTCTCGCCTCGCTCTGGTTCCTCCTAGTCCTGGCTAAGGCTTCCACTTCCAGGCGGCGGCACGCGAACAGGACTGGTGCAAGGATTTTTGCCACCTTAGGTGAAAGCTAATTTTGCCGCCCCCCTTGACTCAGCCCATTGACCCGCCCATTTTTTGTCGGCCACCTATTTAATGATTGTTGTATGCAACATTTTACTTAACCAGCTAATTTTAGATATTCTATCTATTCTTGGTGGTCATCTGTGCCATTTTGGTCTCAAAACATTACATGACCCCCTACACTACATTACATTATTGATAACTGTAAGTTTTTACCTTGACTGGTGGTGGCCTAGGTGTGTTTATCAGCAGGTCTGCTCCAGTCACTGTTATGGGGGATCTGTGAATGACACTGTTATGGGGGATCTGTGGACGACACACTGTTATGGAGGATCTGTGGATGACACACTGTTATGGAGGATCTGTGGATGACACTATTATAGGGGATCTGTGGATGGCACTGTTATGGGGGCATCTGTGGATGACACTGTTATGGAGGGGTATCTGTGTGGATGACACTTCTGGGGGATCTGTGAATGGCACTGTTATGGGGGATCTGTGGATGACACACTGTTATGGAGGATCTGTGGATGACACACTGTTATGGAGGATCTGTGGATGACACTATTATGGGGGATCTGTGAATGGCACTGTTATGGGGGCATCTGTGGATGACACTGTTATGGAGGGGTATCTGTGTGGATGACACTTATGGGGGATCTGTGGATGACACTGTTATGGAGGATCTGTGGATGACACTATTATAAGGGATCTGTGGATGGCATTGTTATGGAGGATCTGTGGATTACACTATTATGGGGGATCTGTGGATGACACTATTATGGGAGATCTGTGGATTGCACTGTTATGGGGGTATCTGTGGATGATACTGTTATGGAGGGGGATCTGTGGATGACACTTATGGGGGATCTGTGGATGACACTGTTATAGAGGGGGAGCTGTGAATGACACATACCATATATAGCATCTTATGCTATATGTGTCATCCACAGATCCACCCCATGACAGTGTCATCCACAGATTCCCCTCCCTATAACAGTGCCGCCATCCACAGATCGCCCTCTCACCGCTCACCGGAGTATACATTTATAAACTGTAATCCATATCCTGCAGTAACTTTAACTTTAAATCAGCACTTATCTCTTTACTACCTTACACTCAGCTCCAGTAACAGGCAGTGCGGACGGCGCTCACTCACTGACGTCACACGCCTGCTCCTCCCACTAGGTGGCACAGGCACGTGACATCAGTGAGTGAGCACTGCTGCCCGCTGATTTCAATTTAAAGTTACTGCAGGATACAGATTACCTGTAGCAACATGGCCTATCACTCACTGACTGACTCACAAAAAAAAAAGGCTCGGGACCGGCATCATGTGGAGAGATTCAAAGCTACAAGCTACCCACCATAAATAAAGCAGCCCCCTGACTTGAGCATGTGAGCAGTTTGTGCTCTGATGCTCTCCTTTGCCCTGCGCTGAATCGCGGGGGCAAAGGCATTTTCTGGAGTTCCAATGATGAACCAGGCTCTCCTTAGGGCTGCCAGGCAGAGGCTTCCGCCCAGCAGTGAGCCCTGTATAACTGCTAGGGCAGCACTAAAGCCCGCCCATCAGAGCCGGTGACGTCACTGAACAAACTGCTGGGTGGAAGCCTTCGCCTGGCAGTGTGTTATTGTAAATAATAGAGCCCTTGCCCTGCGTGAGAGCAAGTGAGAGCTTTGGAGCATGAAATGCTCCGATTCCAACATCAGGGGGGCTGTCTGGGTGAAATTATGGGTATGTCTGGATTCAGCTCTGAACTCGGACAACCCTTTTTAGCTGACCTACAGCAGTGAAGCAAAATGGCTGGGTTGTTATGGAAACCTGGTGTAAAACTGTGTGCATGTCAAAACTGAAGGACCTGCAAGCTTCTATTGGCTGATAAGGGTCATGTGACCGTGTGTATGCCAGTTGGGATATGAGGAAAAAGACCTTCAGGCTTCTATTGGCTAATGTAGGTCATGTGATGTGCCATATTGCATTTTTTGGGAATATTTCAGGAACTGTATGTCCTAGAGAGCTGAGACCCAGTCTAAAACCTCCCCGGACACCTGATGTACCTGTGTGCCAAATTTTGTGATTGTAAATGCGACAGAGACCTCCACAGCACCTGCCCCCTTTAACAGTGACCTCTACAGCAGCCCGCCTCCTTAACAGTGACCTCCACAGCATTCCGCCCCCTTGATAATGACCTCCACAGCAGCCCACCCCCTTAACAGTGACCTCCATAGCAGAGCGTCCACTTCACAGTGACCTCCACAGAATCCTGCCCCCTTAACAGTGACCTCCACAGCAGCCCGTCCCTTTATCAGTGACCTCCACAGCATCCCTTCCCCTTAACAGTGACCTCCTCAGCAGCAGGCCTTTATTAGTGAACTCCACAGTACCCCATCTCCTTAACAGTCATTTCCACAACACCCCGCCCCCTTAACAGTGGCATCTACAGCAATCTGCCCCTTAACACTGACGTCCATCGCGGACTGTCCCCTTAACTGTGACCTCCAAAGCAGCCTGCCCCTAGGAAGGCCATAGGTCCGGTTTTAGGCCAGACAGTCCGGCTTTCAGACTCCCTGTCCTCTCTCCGGCGCAGGACATGGACTTACAAAGGGATGTCCTTTTGAACAGCTCACTCTTAGACAGCAGAAAGTCACCCTCCCTCCCACCACTGCCCCTGACAGTAGATTTTTACTTCATTTTTTCAATCCCCGTCGGCTGCGGAGTGGAATGGGGTGTGGCCTAACTGAGTCGTGTCATGGCTTAGCAGAACCTGAGGGCAGGGTTTTTTAGTCCATCTTTTGAGGGTGGCCTGAATGTCCACTCTACCTGCCCTCTTAATTGTGACCTTCACAGCACTCTGCTCTCTTAACAGTGTCATCCACAGCGCCCGCCTGCACAGCGCCTTTAAAGCTGATCTACAGCAGTGAAGAAAAATGGCTGGGCTGTTATGGAAACCTGGTGTAAAACTGTGTGCATGTGGAGACTAAAGGCCTGCAAGCTTCTATTGGCTAATGCATTTTTTGGGAATATCTCAGGAATGGTACATGCTAGAGAGCTGATACTGTGGCAGGCACAGCTCTATGAAGTGCCTTTTGTGCTGTGGCTTTAGAAGAATTTTGATATCTCTGACTTTTAGTCTAACCAGACTGTCTATTGCTCTGTAATTCCTCTAGTGCCGTTCTATGGAAACAGTAGGTTTATAGAGCACACCAAATGCTTGAAATAACTTCTTTATTAACTTCAACTTTTCTTCATAAATATATCTGCTTTTGTCTTTAACACTCAAACATAGGAACTGTATTAAGGTTATTTGCAAGTCCAGCTGTAGACACATATGAGCTATATTAGCAACCTAGGACAGGTTGCTAATGGTCTAGAACCTTACCAGACACCTGATGTACCTGTGTGCCATATTTTGTGATTGTAAATGTGACGGTGCGGATTCCTTTAGCGGACATACACACACACTCAGCTTTATAAGTTAGATTTAGAGAATTGCTTTAGAGCAACCACATGGGCTATAGATGCAATGGTTAGGAAATTATATAATTGACTTTAATGGGAGAATTTTTTAGGAATGCACTGTGACCTGTACAGAGGTCAGGAGGGAGCAGATAAGCTTTGACAATCACCTATTGTGAATGGTTGATTCTGTGGTATCTACTATACACAGAGGTAATATAGCCTCATTTACATGGCCCACCATTCAGATCGATTATCTGAAACAAGTGCTTGTTCCTGATAATTGGCCCATGTAAAGTTGATGCATACTACAGAACCTGATAAACGAGTGAATCGCTCGTTCATCGAGTTAAATGCAGACACCTCAATCATTGAGCCGGGCAGCAGACTGTGCTGGCTAACCCTACTTCACACTAGAAAAATGTAATACAAGGGGTTGGCTCACACCTAATGACTATGCAAGGTGCTACTAACTCACAACAGGGGTGCCCTACCCCAAACTGGCGTAGTGTAGAGATGACATAGAGAGTGAGTGAGCACTCACAACATTTGTACCATAATGGAAATATTGATATTTAATAATTAATGAGGGTTACACACATAAAATATAAAACATAGAATACATACAATAAGTCACAAGGAAATTACTAAAAATATAAGATTATAAAAACATTCAATTAATGCCGAGGAAAAGATTCACTAAAAAAGGAGTGGTGATGTATACTCGGTCCCCGCAATGTATAGCGAAAATCGTTGGTATGGCTATAAATATCGCTTTGTGACTCTGAGCAACTCCCTAGGATAACCAACTCATATCGATGAGCCAAGCTTAGTGAACAAATGTCCCAATTAATACAGCTCTATGGAAATTATTGCCGGATACGGCAAGTGCGGTATTGTTCCTGGATTTTGTCCAGAAAAAATACCGCAGCATGCTGCAGTATTTTGTCCGGATAAATACTGTAAAAGAGAACGGAAGACATTCTGATGAATTCTGAACGGATAACTTTCCATTTAGAATGCAATCGGAGAAAACTGATGCATTTTTTTTTCCAGTATTGAGACCCTTTACCAGATTTCAATACCGAAAAAGAATAACACTAGTGTGAAAGTACCCTAAACAGCACTCTGCTGCCCAGGAAGAATCATTTTCTATAGAGATGAGCGAAAGCAGCAGCCATCACTCATCCTCATACTGTGGATGAGCAGCCAATGGTTTGGAATGCTTTCTTCCAGACAATTGGCTGCTCCTTGCAGTGTCTAAATGCAGCTTGTCTAATCCTCCCTGTAATGATAAGCAGATAGCTGCAGTAAAGGAATCTGTACAGAGCAAGAAGTGACGCTTAGTTACTTTTTCTTCTTTTTTTGCATATCTGACAATTTGAAGATTAAAAGACGAAGGTTCGTCACCACTGTCCTAGAACAATGGACCCATAAACCCCAAAAAATGTATTTGTAAAATTATACCACTCAAAGAATTTATCTAGGGATAATGAGCAGCTTTTTGACTTCATAGTTTTAACGCAGGATTTAGGACAATGCAGAAGCCCAAAATAGAAATTTTTATTTTACTCAAAAATACTGCATTTTTCACTTTATAAGACACACACGATGAAAAGATGCACCTAGGTTTTAGAGGATGAAAATAGGAAGGAGGTCATAGAACAGACCTCCAATTGTCCACACACCCAAATTAGTCCCCATTCTTCATCAGACTTCAGATCAGTCCCCCATATCAGACCTTAGATCAGACCCCCATGTCAGACCCCCATAACAGACCTCAGATCAGACCCCCATAAGAGCTTAGTTAAGACCACCATATCAGATCAGATCACCATCAGAGCTCAGATCAGACCCCCTAAAGAGATAAAATAAATCAACTTACAGTGGATATAAAAAGTCTACACCCCCCTCTTAAAATGTCAGGTTTTTGTGCTGTAAATTTTTTTTGACAAAGATAAATAATTTCAGAACGTTTTCAACCTTTAATGTGACCTATAAACTGTACCACTCAATTGAAAAACAAACTGAAATCTTTTAGGTGGAGGGAAGAAAAAAATAAAAGAAAAAATAATGTGGTTGCATAAGTGTGCACACCCTCATATAACCTGGGATGTAGCCGTGTTTAGAATTAAGCAATCACATTCAGAATCCTGTTAGATAGGAGTCAGCATACACCGGCAATCATTTAAAGTGCCTCTGATTAACCCCAAATAAAGTTCAACTGCTCTAGTTGGTCTTTCCTGAAATTTTATCAGTCGCATCCCACAGCAGAAGCCATGGTCCACAGAGAGCTTCCAAAGCATCAGAGGGATCTCATTGTTAAAAGGTATCAGTCAGGAGACGGGTACAAAATAATTTCCATGGCATTAGATATACCATGGAACACAGTGAAGACAGTCATCATCAAGTGGAGAAAATATGGCACAACAGGGACATTACCAAGAACTGGACGTCCCTTCAAAATTGATGAAAAGACGAGAAAAAAAAATGGTCTGGGAGGCCTACAGCAACATTAAAGAAGCTACAGGAAGTACTGGCTGTGTGGTACATGTGACAACAATCTCCCGTATTCTTCATATGTCTGGGCTATGGGGTAGAGGGGCAAGACGAAAGCCTTTTCTTACCAAGAAAAACATCCAAGCCAGGCTACATTTTGCAAAAACACATCTGAAGTCTCCCAAAAGCATGTGGGAAAAGGTGTCCTAGTCTGATGAAGCCAAGGTTTAACTTTTAAGTTGAATTAAAGTTTTGGAATGGCCCAGCCAGAGCCCAGACCTTAATCCGATTGAAAATATGTGGGGTGATCTGAAGAGGGCTGTGCACAGGAGATGCCCTCGCAATCTGACAGATTTGGAGTGTTTTTCCAAAGAAGAGAGGGCAAATCTTGCCAAGTCAAAATGTGCCATGCTGATAGACTCATACCCAAAAAGACTGAGTGCTGTAATAAAGTCAAAAAGTGCTTCAACAAAGTATTAGTTTAAGGGTGTGCACACTTATGCAACCATATTATTATTTTTTTATTATTTTTTTTCTTCCCTCTACCTAAAAGATTTCAGTTTGTTTTTCAATTGAGTTGTACAGTTTATAGGACACCAGTGTTGGGCGAACCCGGTAGAGTCCGGGTTCACCGGGTTTGGCCGAACTTCAGGTCAAAGTTCAGGTTCGGGACCTGAACTTGACCTGAACTTGACCCCGAACCCGGACTCCATTAAAGTCAATGGGGACCCGAGCTTCACTTTATTATTTTTAGGAAAATAATACTATTAGCTTTTTCAGATCTGAGTTTTCACGATCGTGAAAACTCAGATCCGATGGTATATTCTAACACAGAGGCATTCCCATGTGATGGGGACGCTTGAAGCTAAAATATACCATCGGATTGGAGAAAACTCTGATCTGATGGTATATTCTAAACCTGAGGCTTTCCCATGGTGATGGGGACGCACACCTCTGACAGGGCGCTGCCATCCACGGCAACTGAGGGGTTAATTGTGCGGATGGCAGCTCCCTGTCAGAGGTCGGGTGCCGGGAATATTTTTACAATGTTTGCATTGGTGGGCATTGTGCCCTCCCCCCTGGTATTAAAATCATTGGTTGGCAGTGCGCCCTCCCCCCCAGTATTAAAATCATTGCTGGGCAGTGCAGCCCCCCCTCCCCGGTATTAAAATCATTGCTGGGCAGTGCGCCCTCAACCCATCATTGGTGGCAGCGGGATTTCCGATCAAAGTCCCAGCAATGTAATGCTGGGGCTCCGATCGGTTACCATGGCAGCCAGGACGCTACTGAAGTCCTGTCTGCCATAGTCAGTTAGACAGCAGCATTATACTTATATGCGCTGTGGCCACCTGGCGCTCCTTCTTCTTGTAACTCACAGGTCTGTGTAGCACATTGCTTATAACCTGTCAGGTGAACATAGCAAAAAAAAATAAAAAATTTAAACTGTGCCAGAGCAGCCATTTTTTTAATTACCTTGCCTTAGAAATAGTGTACATTATCCCATAGTTTCCAAAATGGAATAGCTTTTTGGGAGTTTCTACTCTAGGGGTGCATCAGAACGACTTAAAATGAGACATGGTGCCTAGAAACCAGTCCAGCAAAATCTGTATGCAAAAAAACATATGGTGCTCCTTTTTTAACCCTACTGTGTAACCATACAGCAGTTTACCACCACATGCAGGATGTTTCTGTAAAATGCAGAATCAAGGTAATAGATATTGAGTTTTGTTTGGCTGGTAACCCTTGCTGTGTTACAGGGAAAAAAAATGACTAAATTGGAAAAATCTGCCAAAAAAGTTAAATTTTGAAATTCCATCTCAATTTTGCTTTAATTCTTGTGGAAGACCTAAAGTTTTAAGAAAGTTTTTAAAATCAGTTTTGAATAACTTGAGGGGTGTAGTTTCCAAAATGGGGTCTATTATGTAAGCCCCACAAAGTGACTTAATAGCTCAACTGGTCCTTAAAAGGGGGATTTTGGAATAAAAATAAAAAATACAAAAATGTCCAAAAAATAATTGTAACATAAGGTAGACATATGGGGAATATAAAGTTATAACTATTTTATGAGGTATCACTGCCTTAAAAGTAGAAAAATAAAAATTTAGAAAATTGTGAATTTTTTCCCAGTCTTTGGTAAATTTTTAATTGTTTTATACATAAAGGTGAAATGTATCTACTCTAATTTACCAATGTCATGAGGTGCAATATATCACGAGAAAACACTCTCAGAATCGCTTGGATAAGTAAAAGTGTTCCAAAATTATTACCACATAAAGTGACACATGTCAGATTCACAAAAAATGTCCTGGTCTTTAAGGTAAAAAATGGGGGTTAAAAGAGGCATAAAACATATGTCCCCTTCTACGAA
The DNA here is from genome assembly GCF_014858855.1 of Bufo gargarizans. Taxonomy (NCBI): domain Eukaryota; kingdom Metazoa; phylum Chordata; class Amphibia; order Anura; family Bufonidae; genus Bufo; species Bufo gargarizans. The sequence goes on along the minus strand of NC_058081.1, from coordinate 7,446,240 downwards.
CACGCTGACATTGACATACTGACATGCGTTAATGGTGAACAGTAGCAATATTCAAACAGTTTTTTGTCTTTTTTAGGGAAAAACAGGAGATTGTGCAGCTTTAAAAGCAAAATGTATGCCGCTGGTGTTGGGGGTGCTGGTAAAATGCCTACAAAACATTTATGAACTGAAGAAATGAGGCTGGCTGTTCATGTACAGGAAAAAAATGACGCGTGAGCAAGGTTTTGGTAATTGTAGAATTTTCATTTTGCACATCAGCTTTCCATATGCTGCCATCAGCTGCCTTCAGTATGAAACAGACACACAGAACTCTCAGTGACCATCCTGGGATTTCCCTGATAAAATATTAGAAAATAATGCTGGTGCCCTTTTGCTCAATTCGTCTAAAACAAACCTTCAAAACCTGGGATTTGTTTAGCAGCAGAATTTTTGTGAACTTTGTAATTAATCCAATTGGTTTAGAATCGATTTGTCCATCTCTACAATAGAGTCTTATCGTGTATGTGTATGAAGAGAGGATAAATCTAAATCTTCCTCCCCAATTAAATTTAACACTATTTTCTTTCAACTAGTTCATAACAACTTTGGAAGTTTTCCCTGGAATATGGAACATCACAATGTTAGTAAAATTACTGAGATTCTGCTTTTAGGATTTAAGAATTTACACAGGTTAAATTCTCTGTTTTTTCTTCTGTTCCTGACCATATACTGTGTGACTGTATGTGGAAACCTCCTCATCATTCTGGTGGTGTCCTACAGCAGATCTCTCCACGCTCCCATGTATTTCTTCCTCACACAGCTCTCCTTGTCAGATATCCTGCTCACCACCACCATTGTGCCCAACACTCTCCGTGTCATGTTGTATAAAGGAAGTTCTGTGCCTCTTAAGGACTGTTTGATACAATTTTATTGTTTTGCAGCTTCTGAAGCATCTGAATGTCTTCTCCTGGCCGTGATGTCCTATGACCGGTATCAGGCCATCTGTTATCCTTTACATTATACCTCAGTCATGGACCTATCATTTTGTACAAAGGCCATTCTATTGTGCTGGTGGGTGATTTTTGCTATGGAGTTGATGCTTGTATTAACAATGGGACATTTGGATTTCTGTGGACCAAACATCATTGACCATTTCTTCTGTGACTTAGAACCTTTATTGGAGCTTTCTTGTTCAGACACTTTTATAATAAAAATGGAGACTTTGTTTTTGGTTATTGTTCTTGCCATCTGCCCAGTTACAGTGATTATAGTTTCATACGTCTACATTATCATCACCGTGCTAAAGATCCCCTCTGTGACCGGAAGGCAGAAGACCTTCTCCACCTGTAGTGCCCATCTGACTGTTGTGTCTTTATTCTACGGGTCAATTATTACCATCTATGTATTTCCACGTCAACAAAATGCAAAGACATTTCTATCACTGTTCTACACTGTAGTAACTCCACTACTTAATCCTATGATTTACAGTCTCAGTAACAGAGATATTAAGCAGGCTCTTAAAAGGCTCTTCAAAAACATTCCCCAATCCCTTACTTTCTAATTAAAGACCAGTATCTCTGCCCTACCGGACAGCTAACGTACAAATCTGTGTGGTAGCCTCCATTGTTTGCCTTAGGGTTTATTCACACATTCCTGGTCTGGAAGTACTAAGCCCGTGATTGGTCCATGACCCGCACAAGCAATATGAACAGATATTATTTTTGGATCATGGGCATTGGAAGTTTACCAACTGATAACTCAGCAGACATAGGAGCCATTGGTAAATAGCTGCCTTGCTTCCATCCCCTACAGATGGTCCTACAGTTGCTTACAGTATATGATTTTGACACTTGAATTGACTTACTGCCAATTGCAAGGAATAAGAACTGGTCCTGATATTATGTGAGCGTGCAAGCCTTCCAGGTGGGGGGTGTTTTATTGTATAGTGCATTACATGAGTTTTTCCAGACTCCTGATATTGATGACCTATCCTCATAATAGGACATTAATATCTGATCGGTGAGGGGCGCACCTCCGCTCTCCCACCAGTCAGCTGTTCCCTGCAGCTTCCAATGCTGGAGCTATTACTATGAATGGAACAGGAAGCAAAGTTCAATTCAAAATGTAGTGGTCATGCTGGGTACTGCATCTAAGCTCTCAATGATGTGATTGGGGGTTAACTAAATACTGTGCTTCCTGCTCCATTCAAAGTGCTAACTTTAGCACCAGAGGCCAAAGGGAACAGCTGATCAGTGGGAGTCGGGCGTGTTGGACTCTCACCAATCAGATATTAATGACCTATTCTTAGGAGAGGTAATCAATATCAGGAGCCTGGAAAACCCCTATAAATTATAACAATTTATGTACAGTACAGACCAAAAGTTTGGACACACCTCCTCATTCAAAGAGTTTTCTTTATTTTCATGACTATGAAAATTGTAGATTCACACTGAAGGCATCAAAACTATGAATTAACACATGTGGAATTATATACATAACAAAAAAGTGTGAAACAACTGAAAATATGTCATATTCTAGGTTCTTCAAAGTAGCCACCTTTTGCTTTGATTACTGCTTTGCACACTCTTGGCATTCTCTTGATGAGCTTCAAGAGGTAGTCACCTGAAATGGTTTTCACTTCACAGGTGTGCCCTGTCAGGTCTAATAAGTGGGATTTCTTGCCTTATAAATGGGGTTGGGACCATCAGTTGCCTTGTGGAGAAGTCAGATGGATACACAGATGATAGTCCTACTGTTAGAATTTGTATTATGGCAAGAAAAAAGCAGCTAAGTAAAGAAAAACGAGTGGCTATCATTACTTTAAGAAATGAAGGTCAGTCAGTCTGAAAAATTTGGAAAACTTTGAAAGTGTCCCCAAGTACAGTCACAAAAACCATCAAGTGCTACAAAGAAACTGGGTCACATGCGGACCGCCCCAGGAAAGGAAGACCAAGAGTCACCTCTGCTGCAGAGGATAAGTTCATCCGAGTCAGCAGCCTCAGAAATCGCAGGTTAACAGCAGCTCAGATTAGAGACCAGATCAATGCCACACAGAGTTCTAGCAGCAGACACATCTCTAGAACAACTGTTAAGAGGAGACTGTGTGAATCAGGCCTTCATGGTAGAATATCTGCTAGGAAACCACTGCTAAGGACAGGCAACAAGCAGAAGAGACTTGTTTGGGCTAAAGAACAGAAAGAATAGACATTAGACCAGTGGAAACCTGTGCTTTGGTCTGATGAGTCCAAATTTGAGATCTTTGGTTCAAACCACCGTGTCTTTGTGTGACGCAGAAAAGGTGAACGGATGGACTCTACATGCCTGGTTCCCACCGTGAAGCATGGAGGAGGAGGTGTGATGGTGTGGGCGCGCTTTGCTGGTGACACTGTTGGGGATTTATTCAAAATTGAAGGCATACTGAACCAGCATGGCTACCACAGCATCTTGCAGCGGCATGCTATTCCATCCGGTTTGCGTTTAGTTGGACCAACTATTTTTCCTTATTTTTCAACAGGACAATGACCCCAAACACACCTCCAGGCTGTGTAAGGGCTATTTGACCATGAAGGAGAGTGATGGGTCAAATAGATGTGGCCTCCACAGTCACCGGACCTGAACCCAATCGAGATGGTTTGGGGTGAGCTGGACCGCAGAGTGAAGGCAAAAGGGCCAACAAGTGCTAAGCATCTCTGGGAACTCCTTCAAGACTGTTGAAAGACCATTTCAGGTGACTACCTCTTGAAGCTCATCAAGAGAATGCCAAGAGTGTGCAAAGCAGTAATCAAAGCAAAAGGTGGCTACTTTGAAGAACCTAGAATATGACATATTTTCAGTTGTTTCACACTTTTTTGTTATGTATATAATTCCACATGTGTTAATTCATAGTTTTGATGCCTTCAGTGTGAATCTACAATTTTCATAGTCATGAAAATAAAGAAAACTCTTTGAATGAGAAGGTGTGTCCAAACTTTTGGTCTGTACTGTATGTGTCAAACTTACCTTAGTAGATGTTTCTTAGCCATAAAGTTACAGTTAAACAGGTTTCTGTGATCAGGAAATGGACAGTATTTCTTCAGGACTGGCAATCAGTATAAGATCAGTTGGATTTTGAAGGGGCTGTTTTGCTTGTGTGAGCCTTTCCTAAGCCGGAAGTTAGATCCCTAATCCTGGTAAACCTTTCCAAACCCTTGTGCTGCTAAGACTTCCGTATCTGAAGATTTCTCAAAGGATCACCCTCTGATAATGGGCACAAATAGAAACACAACTGGAGGGCACTCCTAGTGTAAAACTTTACTATGGTCACATTACTAGCTTAATGTGAGATTTTTTGTGTCCATGAAACAAGCTGCTGTCGATAAATGGTAATTTATTGGTGATGCATGTCAGGAATTCACTCCCCTTCTTCAGACCACATATACACAACTAATACACATACTGTTTTTAAGCCCTTAGTGACTAGTGCCACGTATTCAGCCCATATTTTTGCTGTAGACTCAGTCCAATTGCACTTTTTTTTCTCTAAAGTGTTGTAAGAGCTCTTCACTCACTCTTACACAGGGCCGGTGCAAGGATTTTTGCCAACACAAGCGAAGCTACATTTTGGCGCCCCCCCCTCGCATCTCATCTGGCCCTGGTCCCGTCTGCAGCAGCTGGCCTCTGTGTGGTCCTTTTATCTTCTCTCTGCTTCAGACAATCGTCCTCTAAGACACACCTAGGTTTTAGAGGAGGATAATAAGAAAAAAATATTTTCCATTACACCTCAGGTCAGACCAGCAATCAGACCCCCAATGTTAATCAGACCTCAGATCAGACCCCCATGTCAGACATCAGCCCCCATCCATCAGCCCCCCATGTCAGCCATCATGCCGCCATGTAAGCCATCATGCCCCCCATGTCAGCCATCAGCCCCCCATGTCAGCTTTCAGACCCCCATGTCACATTTCTCCCCCTCCATGTCAAATCACCCCCCTTTGGCACATCAGCCCCCCATGTCACATTACTCCCCCTCCATGTCACATTTTTCCGCCCTCCCCCAGGGTGCGCCCTAAGGCAGCCGCTTGGTCTGCCTTATGGTAGCACCGGCCCTGCTCTTACATTGCAGTGTTTTATGTCCAATTTTGAAAATGTTATTGCATACATGCTGTTCAGATCAGAATAGTGAACCTGATATTTTGTTTGCATCACTCCCTGTTACATTGTAGTGGCCTTGGTTCATGTGAACATTTTGCAGTATTTTTTTAAATTATTATTTAATTACATAAATTCCATCTATCACAGAATAGTGCACCTGACGTATTGTTGGTGTAATTCGCGGTTATATTCTAGTGGACTGTGTCCAGCAATACAGCGTGACTAGGGATGAGCGAACTCGAACTGTATAGTTCGGGTTCGTACCGAATTTTGGGGTGTCCGTGACACGGACCCGAACCCGGACATTTTCGTAAAAGTCCGGGTTCGGGTTCGGTGTTCGTCGCTTTCTTGGCGCTTTTGTGACGCTTTCTTGGCGCTTTTTGAAAGGCTGCAAAGCAGCCAATCAACAAGCGTCATACTACTTGCACCAAGAGGCCATCACAGCCATGCCTACTATTGGCATGGCTGTGATTGGCCAGAGCACCATGTGACCCAGCCTCTATTTAAGCTGGAGTCACATAGCGCCGCCCGTCACTCTGCTCTGATTAGCGTAGGGAGAGGTTGCGGCTGCGACAGTAGGGCGAGATTAGGCAGATTAACTCCTCCAAAGGACTTGATTAACTGATCGATCTGCAGCTGTGGATCATTGAGCTGCTGATCCTCAATTGCTCACTGTTTTTAGGCTGCACAGACCGTTTGTCAGTCTCATTTTTCTGGGGTGATCGGCGGCCATTTTGTGTCTTGTGGTGCGCCAGCACAAGCTGCGACCAAGTGCATTTAACCCTCAATGGTGTGGTTGTTTTTTGGCTAAAGCCTACATCAGGGTGAAGCTGTCACACCAAGTGCATTTAACCAGCAATAGTCTGTTCATTTTTTGGCCATATACAAAATCAGGGGCAAGCTGCGCCTGTCACCAAGTGCATTTAACCCTCAATGGTGTGGTTGTTTTTTGGCTAAAGCCTACATCAGGGTGAAGCTGTCACACCAAGTGCATTTAACCAGCAATAGTCTGTTCATTTTTTGGCCATATACAAAATCAGGGGCAAGCTGCGCCTGTCACCAAGTGCATTTAACCCTCAATGGTGTGGTTGTTTTTTGGCTAAAGCCTACATCAGGGTGAAGCTGTCACACCAAGTGCATTTAACCAGCAATAGTCTGTTTATTTTTTGGCCATATCCCAGTCTAATTCTGTCACTAAATCCATACCGGTCACCCAGCGCCTAAATACTAGGCCTCAAATTTATATCCAGCTAAATCTGTCCCTAGTGCTGTAGCTGGGCGAGTTATTTAGTGTCCGTTCAAGCACATTTCTTGTTCTGGGTTGAAATACAATTCCCAATTTAGCAATTTCATAATTTAGTGGTTCCTGCTATATCAGAGCTATTTGAAATCTATCCCAAAAAGGGTATATAATATTGAAGGTGCACATTGGGTCATTCAGAATAACTTCACACACACCCGCTACTGTGTATTTCCAAGTCTAATTCTGTCACTAAACCCATACCTGTCACCCAGCGCCTAAATACTAGGCCTCAAATTTAAATCCCTCTAAATCTCTCGTTACCGCTGTACTGTTGTTGCTGGGCAAGATATTTAGTGTCCGTCAAAGCACATTTTTTGTTCTGGGTTGAAGTACAATTCCCAATTTAGCAATTTCATAATTTAGTGGTTCCTGCTATATCAGAGCTATTTGGAATCTATCCCTAAAAGGGTATATAATATTGAAGGTGCACATTGGGTCATTCAGAATAACTTCACACACACCCGCTACTGTGTATTTCCAAGTCTAATTCTGTCACTAAACCCATACCTGTCACCCAGCGCCTAAATACTAGGCCTCAAATTTAAATCCCTCTAAATCTCTCGTTACCGCTGTACTGTTGTTGCTGGGCAAGATATTTAGTGTCCGTCAAAGCACATTTTTTGTTCTGGGTTGAAGTACAATTCCCAATTTAGCAATTTCATAATTTAGTGGTTTCTGCTATATCAGAGCTATTTGAAATCTATCCCTAAAAGGGTATATAATATTGAAGGTGCACATAGGGTCATTCAGAATAACTTCACACACACGCTTCTGTGCATTTCCAAGTCTAATTCTGTCACTAAACCCATACCTGTCACCCAGCGCCTAAATACTAGGCCTCAAATTTAAATCCCTCTAAATCTCTCGTTACCCACCGCTGTACTGTTGTTGCTGGGCAAGATATTTAGTGTCCGTCAAAGCACATTTTTTGTTCTGGGTTGAAGTACAATTCCCAATTTAGCAATTTCATAATTTAGTGGTTTCTGCTATATCAGAGCTATTTGAAATCTATCCCTAAAAGGGTATATAATATTGAAGGTGCACATAGGGTCATTCAGAATAACTTCACACACACGCTTCTGTGCATTTCCAAGTCTAATTCTGTCACTAAATCCATACCGGTGACCCAGCGCCTAAATACTAGGCCTCAAATTTAAATCCCTCTAAATCTCTCGTTACCCACCGCTGTACTGTTGTTGCTGGGCAAGATATTTAGTGTCCGTCAAAGCACATTTTTTGTTCTGGGTTGAAGTACAATTCCCAATTTAGCAATTTCATAATTTAGTGGTTTCTGCTATATCAGAGCTATTTGAAATCTATCCCTAAAAGGGTATATAATATTGAAGGTGCACATTGGGTCATTCAGAATAACTTCACACACACCCGCTACTGTGTATTTCCAAGTCTAATTCTGTCACTAAACCCATACCTGTCACCCAGCGCCTAAATACTAGGCCTCAAATTTATATCCAGCTAAATCTGTCCCTAGTGCTGTAGCTGGGCGAGTTATTTAGTGTCCGTTCAAGCACATTTCTTGTTCTGGGTTGAAATACAATTCCCAATTTAGCAATTTCATAATTTAGTGGTTTCTGCTATATCAGAGCTATTTGAAATCTATCCCTAAAAGGGTATATAATATTCAAGGTGCACATTGGGTCATTCAGAATAACTTCACACACACCCGCTACTGTGTATTTCCAAGTCTAATTCTGGCACTAAACCCATACCTGTCACCCAGCGCCTAAATACTAGGCCTCAAATTTATATCCCGCTAAATCTGTCCCTAGTGCTGTAGCTGGGCGAGTTATTTAGTGTCCGTTCAAGCACATTTCTTGTTCTGGGTTGAAATACAATTCCCAATTTAGCAATTTCATAATTTAGTGGTTTCTGCTATATCAGAGCTATTTGAAATCTATCCCTAAAAGGGTATATAATATTCAAGGTGCACATTGGGTCATTCAGAATAACTTCACACACACCCGCTACTGTGTATTTCCAAGTCTAATTCTGGCACTAAACCCATACCTGTCACCCAGCGCCTAAATACTAGGCCTCAAATTTATATCCAGCTAAATCTGTCCCTAGTGCTGTAGCTGGGCGAGTTATTTAGTGTCCGTTCAAGCACATTTCTTGTTCTGGGTTGAAATACAATTCCCAATTTAGCAATTTCATAATTTAGTGGTTTCTGCTATATCAGAGCTATTTGAAATCTATCCCTAAAAGGGTATATAATATTCAAGGTGCACATTGTGTCATTCAGAATAACTTCACACACACCCGCTACTGTGTATTTCCAAGTCTAATTCTGTCACTAAACCCATACCTGTCACCCAGCGCCTAAATACTAGGCCTCAAATGTATATCCTGCTAAATCTCTCGTTAACGCTGTCCTGTTGTGGCTGGGAAAGTTATTTAGTGTCCGTCAAAGCACATTTTTTGTTCTGGGTTGAAATACAATTCCCAATTTAGCAATTTAAAAATTTAGTGGTTTCTGCTGTATCAGAGCTATTTGAAATCTATCCCTAAAAGGGTATATAATATTCAAGGTGCACATAGGGTCATTCAGAATAACTTCACACACCCGCTACTGTGCATTTCCAAGTCTAATTCTGTCACTAAACCCATACCTGTCACCCAGCGCCTAAATACTAGGCCTCAAATTCATATCCAGCTAAATCTGTCGTTAGTGCTGTAGCTGGGCGAGTTATTTAGTGTCCGTTCAAGCACATTTCTTGTTCTGGGTTGAAATACAATTCCCAATTTAGCAATTTCATAATTTAGTGGTTTCTGCTATATCAGAGCTATTTGAAATCTATCCCTAAAAGGGTATATAATATTCAAGGTGCACATTGGGTCATTCAGAATAACTTCACACACACGCTACTGTGCATTTCCAAGTCTAATTCTGTCACTAAATCCATACCGGTCACCCAGCGCCTAAATACTAGGCCTCAAACGCAGCCGCCTGTCTACAGCCAATGTGGACAAGCTGACGTTCATAAAAATGAACCAGGCATGGATCCCACAGGACCTGTCCGTCCCTTGTCCAGATTAGACATTAACTACCTCCCCTTAACCATATATTATTGGACTCCAGGGCACTTCCTCATTCAATCCTATTTTTATTTTCATTTTACCATTATATTGCGAGGCTACCCAAAGTTGAATGAACCTCTCCTCTGTCTGGGTGCCGGGGCCTAAATATATGCCAATGGACTGTTCCAATGTTGGGTGACGTGAAGCCTGATTCTCTGCTATGACATGCAGACTGATTCTCTGCTGACATGAAGCCAGATCCTCTGTTACGGGACCTCTCTCCTCTGCCTGTGTGCTGGGCCTAAATTTATGAAAATGGACTCTTACAGTGGTTTGTGACGTGAAGCCTGATTCTCTGCTATGATATGAAGACTGATTCTCTGCTGACATGAAGCCAGATTGTCTGTTACGGGACCTCTCTCCTCTGCCTGGGTGCTGGGCCTAAATATATGCCAATGGACTGTTGCAGTGGTGGCTGACGTGAAGCCTCATTCTCTGCTATGACATGCAGACTGATTCTCTGCTGACATGAAGCCAGATTGTCTGTTACGGGACCTCTCTCCTCTGCCTGGGTGCTGGGTAGTGTTGAGCGCGAATATTCGAAAAGCAAATTTTTTCGCGAATATCGCAACTTCGCGATTTCGCGAATATTTCGAATATAGTGCTATTGTTTTTTCCCCCCCCCCCACAAAATTACAGTACACATATAATTGATTGTTTCCCAAAGGTCCAACAGCTCAGATCTTACTCACATTGCCTAGAAAGTGATTGAGGCGCGAATCTTCGTAAGGCGATGTTATTAGCGCACATGCGAATATCGGCACGTCCCAGAACAGAGGCAAAGGGCTTTGCATTCATACATTAGTGAATTGAGTTGCGAATCTTCGTAAGGCGATTTTATTAGCGCACATGCGAATATCGGCACGTCCCAGAACAGAGGCAAAGGGCTTTGCATTCATACATTAGTGAATTGAGTTGCGAATCTTCGTAAGGCGATTTTATTAGCGCACATGCGAATATCGGCACGTCCCAGAACAGAGGCAAAGGGCTTTGCATTCATACATTAGTGAATTGAGTTGCGAATTTTCGTAAGGCGATTTTATTAGCGCACATGCGAATATCTACACTTGTCCCAGAACAGAGGCAAAGGGCTTTGCATTCATACATTAGTGATTGAATTGAGCTGCGAATCTTCGTAAGGCGATTTTATTAACGCAAATACAAATATCTACACTTGTCCCCAGAACAGAGAGGCAAAGGCCTGTGCATTCATATAGTATAGCACCATATTCGCGAATACGTAGAACTTCGTAAAATTCGATTTACGAATATTCGTATTTTTTATTTTACTTTCCACCTTACAGATTACATTGATCTGTACTCTGTCAACTACTGTCATCACCCCCCACTGTATCTCGATTGATTCCCAAAAGTCTCACATTCCCTAGAAAGTGATTGAGGTGCGAATCTTCGTAAGGCGATTTTATTAGCGCACATGCGAATATCTACACTTGTCCCAGAACAGAGGCAAAGGGCATTGCATTCATACATTAGTGATTGAATTGAGTTGCGAATCTTCGTAAGGCGATTTCATTAGCGCACATGTGAATTTTGCATAGCATATGTATTATGCGATAATTCGAATTATCGCATATGCGAAATAATAACGAATTTGAATAATCGCGAATATTTTACGAATATTCTTTCGAATATTCACAAAATTTCGCGAATTCGAATATGGGACATGCCGCTCAACACTAGTGCTGGGCCTAAATTTATGACAATGGACTGTTGCAGTGGTGGCTGACGTGAAGCCTCATTCTCTGCTATGACATGCAGACTGATTCTCTGCTGACATGAAGCCAGATTCTCTGTTACGGGACCTCTCTCCTCTGCCTGTGTGTGTGCTGGGCCTAAATATATGCCAATGGACTGTTGCAGTGGTGGCTGACGTGAAGCCTCATTCTCTGCTATGACATGCAGACTGATTCTCTGCTGACATGAAGCCAGATTCTCTGTTACGGGACCTCTCTCCTCTGCCTGTGTGTGTGCTGGGCCTAAATATATGCCAATGGACTGTTGCAGTGGTGGCTGACGTGAAGCCTCATTCTCTGCTATGACATGCAGACTAATTCTCTGCTGACATGAAGCCAGATTCTCTGTTACGGGACCTCTCTCCTCTGCCTGGGTTCCGGGGCCTAAATATCTGAGAATGGACTGTTCCAGTGGTGGGTGACGGGAAGCCAGATTCTCTGCTATGGAACCTCTCTCCAATTGATTTTGGTTAATTTTTATTTATTTAATTTTTATTTTAATTCATTTCCCTATCCACATTTGTTTGCAGGGGATTTACCTACATGTTGCTGCCTTTTGCAGCCCTCTAGCTCTTTCCTGGGCTGTTTTACAGCCTTTTTAGTGCCGAAAAGTTCGGGTCCCCATTGACTTCAATGGGGTTCGGGTTCGGGACGAAGTTCGGATCGGGTTCGGATCCCGAACCCGAACATTTCCGGGATGTTCGGCCGAACTTCTCGAACCCGAACATCCAGGTGTTCGCTCAACTCTAAGCGTGACTTCTCTTTGTGTAAATAGACTTCAAATAAAATGCCTAGTACACAATGGAGTGGTAAAGAGCATGGAAATAGAAAATGAAAGACCTGTGCCACGTCATCAGCAAGTGAGAATGTGGGTGGTAGTACGAGCAATAGCAGAGTGAGCACCATCCATATGGCCAATGGTAGCAGCAGGACACAGTTCTCCCTTGCCTCCGATAGGTGACAGATTATTATTCTGAAGGAAGCAGATAACATGGTGGTGGCAGGGGCTCACATGGTGGTGGTAGGTGGCAAGGAGTCCATTATCATAACTTAGTACAGAGAAAAATGGTGAGAATGATGACAATGATGAGGACTGTGTGTTGGACAAGATGTGTAAACAAGATCAGGGTGATGAGGAGCAGGTTACATCAGAGGAGGGAACTGGTGGTGGCAGTGAAGAGCAGAGACAATGCATGGTCAAGACATCCAAAACAACTGCCAGGACCAGATCTGCTTCTTTTGTGGTCAGCTCAGGAACTGCTGATACATGTTTGTTCAATCTCAAAACATACTAGACCTAGCTAGCTAGTTCTGAAGCATTCTTGCCATGGAATATTTGTGCCATGCATTATATTTCATAAGTGTCTTTATGGAAAATGGTGGCAACTAGAGTTAAAGGAATTAATGAAAAGTTCGATTCAGCTGATTCGACAAATAAAAATAAAAAAATTAGCTTTGTGACAAATTACTTAGTCACAAAGAAATTTGTAAGTAGTGGGTGCAATGACAGGGAGCTGAAATAGCGCTGCTCTCCATCATTGCACCCTTCAGATGCCGCATTTATACATGATCGCGGCATCTGAGAGTAAAAACTGTGTAAAATAAACATTAGAAAAAATTAAATCAAACTTACCGCCTCCATTTGCGCGTGATGGCCCGATCGCCGCCATCTTGCTTGAATATCTGGCGTAAAACATATATCACCATGCACGGGATTTTGGCCGAGTTCTTCAATCAAGATGACGGCTGGCAGCCCATCACAAGCGAATGGAGGAGGTAAGTTTTTTACACTATTTCAGGTTAAATCGATTACCACAAAGCAAGAGGAAATTCAGTTTCGAGGCAAATCAAATTTATCCTGAAATTAGGATCAAATTCCACTTTGTGAGATTCGATTCGCTCATCTCTAGTGGCAACGAATAGGTGTTTAAACTTTAACTAGATAGTGTAAAGATGCACCATGTTTATCATCCTTCAGGGCGATTAGTATATTTGACATGTTAAAGGGGTTGTCCGGGTTCAGAGCTGAACCCGGACATCCCTCCATTTTCACCCCGGCAGCCCCCCTGACATGAGCATCAGAGCAGTTCATGCTCCGATGCTCTCCTTTGCCCTGTGCTAAATTGCGCAGGGCAAAGGCATTTTTGGAGATCCAGTGAAGTACCGGGGCTCTCCATGGGGCTGCCAGGAAGCCCGGTGACGTCACCGACACTGATGGATTGGATTTAGCGCTGCCCTAGCCAGTAAAACGGCTAGGGCAGAGCTAAAGGCCGCCCATCAGAGCCGGTGATGTCACCGAACACACTGCTGGAAGGAAGCTTCCGCTCGGCAGTGTGTTATTATAAACAAAAGAGCCCGTGCCCTGCGCGATTTAGCGCAGGGCAAGGGAGCCCATCAGAGCCTGAGATGCTCCAATGCTAGCCTCAGGGGGGCTGTCAGGGTGAAAATAAGGGTATGTCCGGGTTCAGCTCTGAACCCGGACAACCCCTTTAAGTAAATCTGCCCAATTGTGTATGTATTTTTGAATAATTTGCTATAACGTTTAAAGTAAATGACCAAAGAAAAACACTGATAAAAACTGCAATGATAACACCATAAAAATACAGCCAATGACACTGGGTTTAAGGTCCTCGTCGCACTCAGCAGATTATTTGTAGAAATTTCCATGTTTGTCCTATTCATCTGAATTTTCAGTCGTAAAAATTTCTGCAACAAACCTGCCAGGTTTGAAGATGCCGAGGTAGATATGATTGAGTTACTCCCAATATTCCCTTTTACCCTATTTGGTGAAATAGAAGCAGAGAGATTGTAGATACAATATCTTGTCTGAGAAAATGGACTTTTTCCGAACTGTACTGTAAATACTGTCCGCATCTGACTGTATAAAATATGCTAAGTCTAGATCCAATATCATCAGTGTAAATAGTATTCTGTTAAATATTTAGTTTTAAATCTTTGAATTATTATACAATTAATTTTCCTTTTTTATTGTTACTATATATTTATATATTATTATATATTTTTGGTCCTTTCTTCTTATTCCTTTCATCTACATTCACACATTACATCGTTGAATCCTCTAAGGTTTTCTTACAAAGTTCTAATAAAGAAATGACTTCATCAGTTCATTAATGATAACGAGAATTAAAATACAATAATTTATCTCCATCTACTTCGTTCTCTGCCGAGTAATTAATCTTCCGGGGATTTTCCAGCCTCACGTTCATTATTTCTATCTAACCTGTAACTTCTCATATCCCACAAGCTAAATGAGGCAATTCTATTACACACAGAGACTGATGGAAGAAACTCCCCGTCCCTCCGCTGATCGTTACCTCGGGGGTTTCTTCTATCTCTGAACGGATGACGCAACTTAGTTTTCTGTGAGAAGAACTTTATACTGTATTTCCAATGATCTCTAATGTCAGTGAAGGAAAAGACAATATACAAGTCTACAAAAGTATAAATAAGATATATTGTACATTACACTGACAGGATACAAGTGTCCAAATAATATGTAATGTAAAATACATTACACTGACAGTATACAAGTGTCCAAATAACATGTACATGTAAAAGACTTTACACTGACATTATACAGGTCCTTCTAAAAAAATTTGCATATTGTGATAAAGTTCATTATTTTCTGTAATGTGCTGATAAACATTAGACTTTCATATATTTTAGATTCATTACACACCAACTGAAGTAGTTCAAGCCTTTTATTGTTTTAATATTGATGATTTTGGCATACAGCTCATGAAAACCCAAATTTCCTATCTCAAAAAATTACATATTTCATCCGACCAATAAAAGAAAAGTGTTTTTAAAACAAAAAAAGTCAACCTTCAAATAATTATGTTCAGTTCTGCACTCAATACTTGGTCGGGAATCCTTTTGCAGAAATGACTGCTTCAATGCGGCGTGGCATGGAGGCAATCAGCCTGTGGCACTGCTGAGGTGTTATGGAGGCCCAGGAGGCTTCGATAGCGGCCTTAAGCTCATCCAGAGTGTTGGGTCTTCCGTCTCTCAACTTTCTCTTCCCAATATCCCACAGATTCTCTATGGGGTTCAGGTCAGCAGAGTTGGCAGGCCAATTGAGCACAGTAATACCATGGTCAGTAAACCATTTACCAGTGGTTTTGGCACTGTGAGCAGGTGCCAGGTCGTGCTGAAAAATGAAATCTTCATCTCCATAAAGCTTTTCAGCAGATGGACGCATGAAGTGCTCCAAAATCTCCTGATAGCTAGCTGCATTGACCCTGCCCTTGATAAAACACAGTGGACCAACACCAGCAGCTGGCATGGCACCCCAGACCATCACTGACTGTGGGTACTTGACACTGGACTTCAGGCATTTTTGCATTTCCCTCTCCCCAGTCTTCCTCCAGACTCTGGCACCTTGATTTCCGAATGACATGCAACAGTCCAGTGCTGCTTCTCTGTAGCCCAGGTCAGGCGCTTCTGCCGCTGTTTCTGGTTCAAAAGTGGCTTGACCTGGGGAATGCGGCACCTGTAGCCCATTTCCTGCACACGCCCGTACACGGTGGCTCGATGTTTCTACTCCAGACTTAGTCCACTGCTTCCACAGGTCCCCCAAGGTCTGGAATCAGTCCTTCTCCACAATCTTCTTTAGGGTCCGGTCACCTTTTCTCGTTGTGCAGCGTTTTCTGCCACACTTTTTCCTTCCCACAGATTTCCCACTGAGGTGCCTTGATACAGCACTCTGGGAACAGCCTATTCGTTCAGAAATTTCTTTCTGTGTCTTATCCTCTTGCTTGAGGGTGTCAATGATGGCCTTCTGGACAGCAGTCAGGTCGGCAGTCTTACCCATGATTGCGGTTTTGAGTAATGAACCAGGCTGGGAGTTTTTAAAAGCCTCAGGAATCTTTTGCAGGTGTTTAGAGTTAATTAGTTGATTCAGATGATTAGGTTAATAGCTCGTTTAGAGAACCTTTTCATGATATGCTAATTTTTTTAGATAGGAATTTTGGGTTTTCATGAGCTGTATGCCAAAATCATCAATATTAAAACAATAAAAGGCTTGAACTACTTCAGTTGTGTGTAATGAATCTAAAATATATGAAAGTCTAATGTTTATCAGTACATTACAGAAAATAATTAACTTTATCACAATATGCTAATTTTTTTAGAAGGGCCTGTACAAGTGTACAAAAGTACATGTAAATGTAAAATACATTGCACTGACAGTATAGAAGTGTACAAATAACATGTACATGTAATAGACATTACACTGACAGTATACAAGTGAACAAGAGGGTGGCAAAAATTCAGGGCCCGATAACAAAAACCCTACAGCGGCCAGTCCCACAGATCTCACTTTTCTAAAGCTCATAGAGCTTCTATTTAGGTCTTCTAGCTTGTCTGAAGAAGTTCAGGCCGGGTCGGAACCTAAGGCCACTGGCTTGTAACCTACTGGAACTTTGATGCAGGTCCCACAGGCTGGAGTTTCCTGGATGACTGAAGAGGATCAGTGTCTGCGACCGTGGGACAGGGGTCCATGATCTTACTTTCCCAGAGGGAAAGAAGCTGCTGATCGGGTCCAACTGGTTCCCGATTTGGATCCTCTAGACTTCAGTATTTCATGTCACAGTAGAGCATAAGAATGCTTTTACCCGGTGTAATGGGAAATAACTAGGCTCATAATCATGGTGATTTCCTTTTCCACTGGATCGGGCATTCCTATACTGCTATCCATTGGAAATGGAAATCACCAGAATAACGAACAGGGCAATGACTGGATGCAGCAACATTTCGGAGGGATCCACACTGCTCATTCCCTAGTCCAGAGGCATGGTTAGATTCACCTGATTCCACATCAGGGAGCTGATTGGGCCAGGTTTTTTCATGGCTGCCCTAAAGTTTCTGCAGCCATCAGGCATGGATACTGCCATTCCTGGAGCCATTTAGGGCATGGGTCTAACCAGGCATGTCAGGCCTGGGTAGCCACGGCCCACTGATATTTGGGAAGTCACACGGGTAAGATGGTGCAGTGGCCTGTAGACATCCTCTCCCTCTACAAGTCAAAGGGGCAAAAACCCTTGTTCCTCTTAGAATAATTCATGGATTGAAAATAACTGGAACGCACATATGGCCTTGATCTGTCTCCACTTCTACTTGTAGCTCACTTACTGAAGACAGTCGGGAAGCAGAGTCTTACAAGCTGGGTAATCTACCTCCCATCTTGAGAATGTTGCAGCTCCTCTGCCATCAGTCTCCAGCACTTCAGCGAAACAGCAGCTTTTGGTGACGGACAAACTCCCCATCCCAATGGCCCTTTTGCTTAGACAAAAAAACAAAAGGGGGCCTGTTTCCTTGCTTCAAGTCTGGCCATTCTCTCTGGTTTCCTGCTCTAAAGGGATGGTAGTTCGATGTGCCGGCTCATATGTTGTAGATTCAAGGTGGCCTATTAACCCCTTCTTTGCTAGAGCGCATTGAATGGGGCATTTCTGGGCTTTTGTAGCAAGTGATGGTGAAACACCTATATGGAGTCTTGTTAACACAATATGACTGTAGATTCCACAGAATTTCCTCCAGCAAGATAATAAAGTCTCTTTTAGGGTCCACACACAATTAGGCCAGTGATAGGCTTCGAGACACAATCCTGTTCATGATGCCAAGTTTGATGCTGATGTAGAGGATATGAATGATAGTGGCCCTGATAAAGTGTGGTGTCACAGAGAACTTCCTCAGGCCATTGCTCCCTGGAGATCGGTGCAGTGGAAATATAGTATTAGAGAATTATACCAGCATTAAATGTATCAAAGTCTGTATCACAAAGTGCAATGTAGAACTTCAAATGTGTACAGTAGTAACAGTCTTCAATGATATTCTTCTCTGGCATCAGCAAGGATATGGAGGCAGGATGTTTGGTGCTAATTCAGCACTTAGATGACACTATCCCAGTGGTTATTTGGTAATGGGTGGCTTTGCTGTATTTACTCACCTCACAGCAATGTACAGTACAGACCAAAAGCTTGGACACACCTTCTCAGTCAAAGAGTTTTCTTTATTTTCATGACTATGAAAATTGTAGATTCACACTGAAGGCATCAAAACTATGAATTAACACATGTGGAATTATATGCATAACAAAAAAGTGTGAAACAACTGAAAATATGTCATATTCTAGGTTCTTCAAAGTAGCCACCTTTTGCTTTGATTACTGCTTTGCACACTCTTGGCATTCTCTTGATGAGCTTAAAGAGGTAGTGACCTGAAATGGTCTTCCAACAGTCTTGAAGGAGTTCCCAGAGATGCTTAGCACTTGTTGGCCCTTTTGCCTTCACTCTGCGGTCCAGCTCACTGTTTGGGGTCATTGTCCTGTTGAAAAATAAATGATGGTCCAACTAAACACAAACTGAATGGAATAGCATGCCACTGCAAGATGCGGTGGTAGCCAGGCTGGTTCGGTATGTCTTCAATTTTGAATAAATCCCCAACAGTGTCACCAGCAAAGCACCCCCACACCATCACACCTCCTCCTCCATGCTTCACGGTGGGAACCAGGCATGTAGAGTCCATCCGTTCACCTTTTCTGCGTCGCACAAAGACACGGTGGTTGGAACCAAAGATCTCAAATTTGGACTCATCAGACCAAAGCACAGATTTCCACTGGTCTAATGTCCATTCCTTGTGTTCTTTAGCCCAAACAAGTCTCTTCTGATTGTTGCCTGTCCTTAGCAGTGGTTTCCTAGCAGATATTCTACCATGAAGGCCTGATTCACACAGTCTCCTCTTAACAGTTGTTCTAGAGATGTGTTTGCTGCTAGAACTCTGTGTGGCATTGACCTGGTCTCTAATCTGAGCTGCTGTTAACCTGCGATTTCTGAGGCTGGTGACTCGGATGAACTTATCCTCCGCAGCAGAGGTGACCCTTGGTCTTCCTTTCCTGGGGCGGTCCGCATGTGAGCCAGTTTCTTTGTAGCGATTGATGGTTTTTGTGACTGCACTTGGGGACACTTTCAAAGTTTTCCCAAATTTTCAGACTGACTGACCTTCATTTCTTAAAGTAATGATGGCCACTCATTTTTCTTTACTTAGCTGCTTTTTTCTTGCCATAATACAAATTCTAATAGTCTATTCAGTAGGACTATCAGCTGTGTATCCACCTGACTTCTCCACAACGCAACTGATGGTCCCAACTCCATTTATAAGGCAAGAAATTCCACTTATTAAACCTGACAGGGAACACCTATGAAGTGAAAACCATTTCAGATGACTACCTCTTGAAGCTCATCAAGAGAATGCCAAGAGTGTGCAAAGCAATCAAAGCAAAAGGTGGCTACTTTGAAGAACCTAGAATCTGACATATTTTCAGTTGTTTCACATTTTTTTGTTATGTATATAATTCCACATGTGTTAATTCATAGTTTTGATGCATTCAGTGTGAATCTACAATTTTCATAGTCATGAAAATAAAGAAAACTCTTTGAATGAGAAGGTGTGTTCAAACTTTTGGTCTGTGCATTTTGAAGTGTCTATCTCTGCAGAATCCTCTGTAGGAGCAGGAGCACTGATGGCTGCATCGTCTCTACGCCACCTCTAGACAAGCACTCCCCCTCTTTGCAGGAAACAGCACCAGCTCACTCCTACCAAGAGGAGAATAACAGGGTGGTCAACATTTTTTTTTGCCAACCATTGCAAATCTTCCTTGCTAGAAACAATAGCCAAGTACAAACAATAAAAAACTTACAATGCACACATACAGGGAGTGCAGAATTATTAGGCAGGTTGTATTTTTGAGGATTAATTTTATTATTGAACAACAACCATGTTCTCAATGAACCCAAAAAACTCATTAATATCAAAGCTGAATATTTTTGGAAGTAGTTTTTAGTTTGTTTTTAGTTTTAGCTATTTTAGGGGGATATCTGTGTGTGCAGGTGACTTACTGTACATAATTATTAGGCAACTTAACAAAAAACAAATATATACCCATTTCAATTATTTATTTTTACCAGTGAAACCAATATAACATCTCAACATTCACAAATATACATTTCTGACATTCAAAAACAAAACAAAAACAAATCAGTGACCAATATAGCCACCTTTCTTTGCAAGGACACTCAAAAGCCTGCCATCCATGGATTCTGTCAGTGTTTTGATCTGTTCACCATCAGCATTGCGTGCAGCAGCAACCACAGCCTCCCAGACACTGTTCAGAGAGGTGTACTGTTTTCCCTCCTTGTAAATCTCACATTTGATGATGGACCACAGGTTCTCAATGGGGTTCAGATCAGGTGAACAAGGAGGCCATGTCATTAGATTTGGACGCGTGTGATGGAGCATTGTCCTGCATGAAAATCATGTTTTTCTTACCTTGCAGACTTCTTTCTGTACCACTGCTTGAAGAAGGTGTCTTCCAGAAACTGGCAGTAAGACTGGGAGTTGAGCTTGACTCCATCCTCAACCCAAAAAGGCCCCACAAGCTCATCTTTGATGATACCAGCCCAAACCAGTACTCCACCTCCACCTTGCTGGCGTCTGAGTCGGACTGGAGCTCTCTGCCCTTTACCAATCCAGCCATCTGGCCCATCAAGACTAGCTCTCATTTCATCAGTCCATAAAACCTTAGAAAAATCAGTCTTGAGATATTTCTTGGCCCAGTCTTGACGTTTCAGCTTGTGTGTCTTGTTCAGTGGTGGTCGTCTTTCAGCCTTTCTTACCTTGGCCATGTCTCTGAGTATTGCACACCTTGTGCTTTTGGGCACTCCAGTGATGTTGCAGCTCTGAAATATGGCCAAACTGGTGGCAAGTGGCATCTTGGCAGCTGCACGCTTGACTTTTCTCAGTTCATGGGCAGTTATTTTGCGCCTTGGTTTTTCCACACGCTTCTTGCGACCCTGTTGACTATTTTGAATGAAACGCTTGATTGTTCGATGATCACGCTTCAGAAGCTTTGCAATTTTAAGAGTGCTGCATCCCTCTGCAAGATATCTCACTATTTTTGACTTTTCTGAGCCTGTCAAGTCCTTCTTTTGACCCATTTTGCCAAAGGAAAGGAAGTTGCCTAATAATTATGCACACCTGATATAGGGTGTTGATGTCATTAGACCACACCCCTTCTCATTACAGAGATGCACATCACCTAATATGCTTAATTGGTAGTAGGCTTTCGAGCCTATACAGCTTGGAGTAAGACAACATGCATAAAGAGGATGATGTGGTCAAAATACTAATTTGCCTAATAATTCTGCACGTAGTGTATATACAATCTGCAGTGCCCTAGCGCTAAGGTAGTTGTTTGCAGTTCCTTAGCTCTAAGGTTGTACTGTTTCATAGTTGTACTGGATAATGTGCAAAAGTGCCTTTTTTGTTCCTAAAAACCTGTTGCAAAGTTTGTACAATTAATATGTGTATGATAGGGGTATTTTACAATGTCACCAGCAGGATATATCATGTCCACAGAGTTTGTCTAATGGTTAGTAGAGCATGTTCATATTTATAAGATGTTGTTATGTTAGTAAGAAGGCTATCCTGGACTGGACAGAAGGATCTGGTATCCCACCTAGCATATTCCCAAGAGTCTGTAGAAGTATCATAAAGTAGTCAATAATTACCTCATGCAACAGACTACCACAGCAGGAAGCATACAGTTGCAAGAAAAAATATCTGAACCCTTTGGAATGATATGGATTTCTGCACAAATTAGTCATAAAATGTGATCTGATCTTCATCTAAGTCACAACAATAGACAATCACAGTCTGCTTAAACTAATAACACACAAAGAATTAAATGTTACCATTTTTTTATTGAACACACCATGTAAACATTCACAGTGCAGGTGTAAAAAGTATGTGAACCCCTAGACTAATGACTTCTCCAAGAGCTAATTGGAGTGAGGTGTCAGCCAACTGGAGAATAGAGGTGTTGGTTACAGCTGCCCTGCCCTATAAAAAACACATACCAGTTCTGGGTTTGCTTTTCACAAGAAGCATTGCCTGATGTGAATGATGCCTCGCACAAAAGAGCTCTCAGAAGACCTACGATTAAGAATTGTTGACTTGCATAAAGCTGGAAAAGGTTATAAAAGTATCTCCAAAAGCCTTGCTGTTCATCAGTCCACGGTAAGACAAATTGTCTATAAATGGAGAAAGTTCAGCACTGCTGCTACTCCCCCTAAGAGTGGCTGTCCTGTAAAGATAACTGGAAGAGCACAGCGCAGACTGCTCAATGAGGTGAAGAAGAATCCTAGAGTGTCAGCTAAAGACTTACAAAAGTCTCTGGCATATGCTAAACATCCTTGTTACCGAATTGTAATGGTCGCGTACACACACAGGGGGGAGAGAAGTGACCACTGCGCTCCAGCCTTACCCCTGGCCCTGGCTACTTGCCTCGCAAGTCCTAATGACAGGGGACAACTGGACGGCAATCCCTAGCTTAGAATAAGTGCAGGGATGACAGACAGACAAACAACAGAACGTGAACGTACCGAGTCAATACCAGGAAAGCTACAAAGTACAAATGGAGCCAGCAGAGAATAGTCAGGAGAAGCCGGGGTCGTAAATACCAGGAGAGACGTGAAGTACCAAAGGAGTCAGCAGAGGATCGTCAGGAGGAAGCCGGGGTCAGAATACCAGGAGAGCAGCAAAGTACACAAGGAGCAGGCAGAGGATGGTCAGGAATTCAGCAGAAAGTAAGTGCGCCAGGAAGACAAAATCACAGGTGGAACCTAAATTAACAGGCAACCTGTGGCCAGCAGGCTGCCTGTATTTATAGTGGGGAGTGAGGGTCATGTGACGTGGCCAGCGTCACATGACCGACAGACCAACCAGTCGAGCACCGAGTTATCAGCTCGGCGCTCAAGGCAGACTTAAGAGCAGGGAGCCACCCAGCTAGTAAAACCGCCCTGGGAACGAGGTCAAACACAGATCCTTGCTCTCGAAGCTAAGCAGCAGGTCTGTGGCTAATGGGGGACCGAGTGCACCTTCGGAACCCCGTTACAGTACCCCCCCTTTTATGAGGGGCCACCAGACCCAAGACCTCAGGCAATGACCTTTCAGGGTGTTCTAAATGAAATTTTCAAACAAGTCTAGGAGCATCCATGCACCAGTGAAAGGACATGCGCCAAACTGCTATCCACCTAAGGCCTAGCCGCCACTGCATTTACCCAGTGAGCTGTTATGGAGATATAACGTCCCTGACCGTGCTTACTGGTCCACGTATCCGTAGTCAGGTGCACCTTGCCACAGATGGCGTTGCGCAGTGCACAACTGATTTTGTCCCCTACTTGGTTATGCAGGGAAGGAATGGCTCACCTTGAAAAGTAGTGGTGGCTGGGCACGACGTACTGTGGGACAGCCACCGCCATAAGGCCTTTAAAACTATCCGTCTCCACCAGACGGAATGACAGCATTTCAAATGCCAGTAATTTAGAAATGCTGGCATTCAGGGCTAGGGATTGCGGGTAGGTAGGGGGGTACTTCCTCTCCAGCCTTTGGGATATGGAGAGTTAAAGGCTTGCGTGGGACATTGTGGAGATGCTTGGTGACCCAGGTTTTGGTGTTGCTGGCAGATCCTCTGTTTGCGGGGTGCCAGGTGGCACTGTCACTCCAGAGGTGGATGAAGAGGCCGCGACTGCAGCAGAGGAGGAAGCAGGGGGAGCCAGAGACCTTTCTTGGTTTTTGAGGTGTCTACTCCACTGCAGCTCGTGCTTTGCACTTAAATGCCTTGTCATGCAGGTTGTGCTCAGGTTGAGAACGTTTATGCCTTGCTTCAGGCTCTGATTGCACAGCGTGCAAACCACTTGTGTCTTGTCGTCAGCACGTTGTCTGAAGAACTGCCACGCCAGGGAACTCCTTGGAGCTGGCTTTAGTGTGCTCGGTCCCATGCTGCGGTGGGTAGTAGGAGGCGTACTGTCTAGAGGACAGCCGCTCCGCTTTTGCACCCTGCTCCCTCTTCTGCTGTGCTAGTGGCTCTGTGCGACCACCGCCTCTTCCTCCGAACTACATAGGTCACTCGCATGACCTTGATTCCATGTGGGGTCGAGGACCTCATCGTCCTCCACATCATCTTCCACCCAGTCTTCACCCCTGCCTTCCTTGTTGGTCTGCACACTTTCGAAAGCCCCAGCAGTTGGCACCTGTGTTTCGTCATCATCCGAGACGTGCTGCGATGGTCCTCCCATGTAATTATCTTGAAAAATAAGTGGTTTGGCAACGGTGCACTCAATCTCTTCCACTTCTGGGGCAGGGCTAGGTGGATGTCCCTGGGAAACCCTGCTAACAGATTCATCAAAAAGCAGAAGAGACTGCTGCATGACTTGGGGCTCAGACTGCTTGGTTGATTTGCAAGGGGGTGAGGTGAAAGACTGATGGACATCGGCTGCAGGTGCCAACTGTGGTCTATCAGCAGGAGACTGGGTGGGAGACAATGTGAAGGAACTGGATCCAGTGTCATCAACCCAATCTACTATCACCTGTACTTGTTCAGGCCTCACCATTCGTATAGAACAGCATTAGGCCCGACCAATTACCGCTGCAGGTTTTGTCGCCTACTCGCACCTGAGGAAGGGGTTTTACTTGTGCGAGTAGCTGGCACAGATCGACCACGTCCTCTCCCTGCAACAGGAGCTCCACCAGCAGCACCACGACCTGGGCCTTATTTGACGCTCTCCTTATATTTTTTAAATGTAGGATCTTGCCCTAAATGGGTGTTTAACTTATAGTAGAATAGAACGACAGTATGTAAAGAGTGTATCTCACACGGCCTGAACCAGACTAGGCCTCAATAAAATATTTAAAATGTCTAATTTAAACCCCTGTATGTAGAGGGAGTATCTCACAGGGCCTGAACCTCTGTAGGCCTGAAGTAAATATATCTTTGCACAAAATGGCTGTATTTCAAATCCCCGATTCAAACCCCTGTATGTAGAGGGGGTATCTTACAGGGCCTGAACCAGTGTAGGGCTGATTTCAATATTGGTGCACCAAATGGTGGTATTTAAAATCTCTGAATGTAACCCAAATGCATTAAGGATGTATCTCACAATGGCATCTGCATCAAAGGCTGCAAACTAAATATTTTGTGCCCAAACGAGTGTTTGACAGCAGTATATAAGCCTGTAATTTCACACGTGCTGAAGCTGCAAGGCCTGAAAATAGTGTTTTTTGTCAATAGAGTGTGTTTTTCAAACCCCAGTAAATGATGGGTGCATTTCTACCTTAAATTGCACACTGACTTATCCAGATGTAGATTGTCAAAAAAGTATTTTTTTGCTAACAGAATATGAAAGCTGTATATATTAAACTTGAATTTAACACTTGCAGATCTGGAAAATACTGTTTTTTGAAAAAAAAATTGTGTGTTTTTAAAAACCCAGAAAATGATGGGTGTATTTCTACCTTAAATTGCACACTGACTATTCCAGATGTTGTAGTTTGCCCCTCAAAAATGGTGATTTGCAATGTCCCAAAAGCTCAGATGCAGTGCTGGTGCACTGAGCTTGCATAAAATGGCCGCCGCCACCCACCTAACTAACAGAATTCTAAAAGTTAGGGTTTTTTTGGTCAATGAGCTCAGGGCAGGGTAAAACGATTGTGTCCTGCACCCACACAACTATTTGTCTGTAGATCGCTGAGTTAGATTCTCTCCTATGCTCTCCCTGAAATCACAAGTCCAGCAGCAGCATCCTCTCCCTACACGTGTAACAGCAGAGTGACGTGCAGCGCTACGTGACTCCAGCTTATATAGAGCCTGGGTCACATGCTGCTCTGGCCAATCACAGCCATGCCATTAGTAGGCATGGCTGTGATGGCCTCTTGGGGCAAGTAGTATGACTCTTGTTGATTGGCTGCTGTGCAGCCTTTCAAAAAGCGCCAAGAATGCGCCGAACACCGAACACGAACCCAAACTTTTACGGAAATGTTCGGGTCCGAGGTCCAAAAATATTTACAGTTCGGGTTCGCTCAACCCTACTTATTAGCCATTGTGTGGTTAAGGGAGAAAATTACAGACTTTTTTGGGGTGTATTAATTTTCTTTTTATTTATTTATTTGCTCTAACAGTATGTCAGACAGAGAAGTGCCAGGCCCTGCACAGGGGAGTGTCAGGGGCCTAAATGTTTCTGGCGCAGGCACAGGTCGCAGCAGAGTAAGAGGGCGTGGCAGCAGGAGTTGCAACGAGAGGCCTAAGCTCCCGGTGTCATCTAGAGGTCGTGTCTTGACCAGCAGCCCAGCGATTCTTGAATGGTTTCTATCGTTCATCCACTTTGTCCCAATTGACATCAGACACCCCCAGCCAAGAGTCGGTGGGTTAGTCAGACACAACTATTATTTGGCATGACCCGGGAGCAGGCCCTGTGCCCTCATCTGTCCTCAACCTGCCTCTGTCCTTTTCTGTGCCTTCAGCCAGAGAAGTATTATATGCTGTGGGCTAAGCTCCACTATACAGCAAGGACGAGGTACTAGAGGACAGTCAGCAGCTACTGGCCAGCCAAGATGTGTAGGAGACATCCGCCCTCCGGTAGGCGGGTAAGTAGTGATAAGGAGATTGGCATGGGTGCTGGTATTGCGAGCCATCAGGCTTGTGACCCAGAGACCGATGGAGGATATTAGTGACGTGCAGACAGTACGCAATGATGATGATGATGTAGCTGATCACACTTGGGAGACGGGCAAATTAGGGGCTTCATCATAATCAGGAGAAGAGGGTGGCAGCTTGCCCATGAGGCGGCAGCCGATCCAGCTAGTGTGGCCGGGAGTCAGCAGGGTGGCAGCAGTGGGAGGTCGGGAGCAAAACGTACTTGGGATAGACCACCCGCTTTGCAGGAAAGTAGTGGTGCAGTGGTTTACGGAAGCAGCGGCGGTAGCAGTCAGTCAGTGCGAAGTGTTGGGGGTAAAATCACCTACTCAGTGGTGTGGCAGTTTTTTGTTAAGCCGATGGAGGAGGTGAACATCGCCATTTGAAGAATCTGTGGGCAGAAGGTGCAGCGGGGCCAGAGTGCCAATGTTGGCACCAACGGCCCTGCGTCAACATATGCAGCGTCACCATAAAGTGGCAGCCGCTGCATCCCCCAGTGGCACGCACCCGATTTCAGGCAGTCAAGGCTCCACCACCTCAGCCAAAGGGAACTGCCTGTTCTTCCCATCATCTGTTGGTCATGATGATCCTGCTCCTTCTCCTACTCATCATCAGGCAATTGCAATTGCCAAGAGACAACAGTATGCGTGCACTCATCCAACAGCCCAGAAGCTAAATGTAACAAAATAATTCAATTTATATCGTGGCTCACCCGTATCTGCCAATATGGTAAAGGTGCACTATTTTTTGGATGAATCACCTATTCATCCAATGTGGAAGCATATGAAAATATAAATAAAAAATATGCACTCACCAGCTGGTATGTCTATAGTAGATAGTTTATATTTAAGATATAGAATATATATAAAACATATAGGTTTAAAATCCTATTAAACAATACAAAATTAAACAATATAAAATTTTATAAAATTATACTGAGGTCCGGGATCCGCTTACATAGACAAATTCATAAATGATTGATCACAGGTTCAGATCATGCAAGAATTAATATAATGTGTTCAAATTATGAATTAATAATATCCTGTGCCTGTAAAGTAAGAATGTTCTGTGAACAAGTTCAAAAGTCCTCCTATAAAAGGAAACAACCTTGTGATAAAGACTTGTAATTTATAAAGAAATCAACCTTGTGATAGAAACCTATAAAGAAGTCTTGCAGTAATTTGATATCTTGCAATAGTTTGATATCTTCCTATAATAAAATCGATTTTTGCATATGAACTGTGTCCAGTACTGTTGCTATAATGATGTATATCCTCCAATTGTACCAGTATACAGAGTCCGCACTCGTAGTGAAGCAAGGTAGAGTTAGTATATAACTAGAGGTCGGGTTTGATAATTGGGGCGTCCCCCTCTTCCTCAACCCTCTTACCTTGTCTTCAGAGTGTAAAGTTGCGGTTCCAGCGCTTGCTGAGTTCTTTTGTATCTTTTATTCGATACTCTGTATATGCTTTTCAGTTCTCTCTGGTCTCAGCGTTCCACGTGGTGTAGTTAGGTTTCGCTTTCCAGGAAGCACTCAGCTGGGATCGCGGAGTCTCGCGATAGCTTTTAGCTGGTTTCTATTTCGCTCACATCTAAATCAGCGCATAGATTTTCTCGTGACCGATAGTCACTCAAATGCTGTTCGGGTTTAGGTGGGTAGTTTGTCGCTCTCAGGACCAGCCAGACGCGTTTCGAGGGGTCTCCCTCTTCCTCAGTGGCTATAATGCGAGTGTTACTACCCCCTTCTTTAAATACTCTTGTTTCCATAAATCCCACCAAAAACCCGGCATGGATCTGTATTTTTGCAATGCGGCTTCTTGTGACCTCAGTGAATCCTATCTGCATAACTAAATAGTTCTATATATATTTATTTTCAACTTATAAGTTTTTATTACATATAACACATATTAATAAAAGTATTAAGATCAATTGGCTTAAAAATCGCCAGACTGGAAACATCATCCTCTGCTTATACACAAATGTGAAGATACAGCTAAAAACGCATCCAACTTGAAAAAACGCATATGCGCTTTTAATGCGTTTTGGATGCGCTTTTTATAAATTCCATTTTCCCTTATCCTTCTTAACTGTCCCTTATAGATTATTCATTTAAGACAACGAAATTCATCAAATTGTTCACATTTCTTTGCTGTTTATTCTCCCTCAGGGGTCCCCCGGACCTTTTCAACATTCCAGAGTCGTATAGGAAGAGGGAGCCAAACTCGGAGGGGAGATCCTGGTGCTGATTACCAGCCAACTCAGGATGTCCCGTCAGAGGATGGCACCCATCTCCATTGTCTATAAGAAACCGAATATTTCAAAGTCAGAGTTCAACCCCTGTGGGATAAGTGTCTCAAAATCAAAAATTCGTCTTGATTCCTGCCTTGACATCCTGGAGATATGGTCTCCCCCTCTCCAGTGTACCTCTATTTTTTCGAAGGCTGCGAAGACCATACCCTCAGGGTTTTTATTGTGATATTCTTTATAGTGCAGTGAAAGGGAGTGCTTTTCATAACCATTTCTGATATTAGTGATATGTTCTGACAGTCTTTTCTTTAAAGAACGTTTTGTTCTCCCAATGTATTGTTTCTTACATTGGCATTCTATCATATAAAGAATGTTGGTTGAGCTGCAGGTCAAAAACTCCTTAATTTTCCATATAAAGGAGTTCACCCTTGATTGAACTTGAGTGGTCTTTTTGGGGAACGATGTCAATTTGCATATTCCGCATTTCCCACATTTATAAAAACCACTCAAGTTCAACCAGCTCTGCATAGACATCATATTCTTTTTCTCCCTATTTTTAATTGTTGGTGCCACCTTTAAAGAGAGATTTTGGGCCCTTGTATATGTTATTTGAGGACCATTACTGATTAGAGGACCTATTAGTCTATCTTTCAACAGATGATGCCAATGTTTCCTCACAATTGTTTCAATTTGTTTATGTTGTTTATTGAAGGGTAATATTATTCTGAATTGATCTAATTCTCCTCCTTCTTTTATGGTTTCTTTTTCTCTAAAGAAAGTTTCCCTTTGCATGTTCCTGACATTTGTGAGTGCTTTGTCCAATACCTTACTGGGGTAATTTTTCTCCAAAAAACATTCTTTCATAGTTTTCGCTTCCTTTTCAAAATCAGCCTCATCTGTACAATTTCTTTTTATCCGCTTAAATTGTCCCTTCGGGACTTCAAGCAACCATCTTGGTAGATGGCAGCTTGAAAACAAGATATAGCTGTTGCGAGAAACTTCTTTTTGGTATGTACTGCAGATTAATTGTTTGTTATGTACTCTAATTAGTAGATCTAAAAATTATATTTTCTCTACACTTATGTTGGCAGAAAATTTAAGGTTATATGGATTAATGTCTATATTTCCAAGAAATATATCTAGGTCATCTCTCGTACCTCTCCAGATAAACAGGATATCGTCAATGAACCTATGCCATAGTACCAGGTCTGCCCCCAGCATGGGCAAGATCTTTTCATATTCCCATTGTGCCATAAATAAATTAGCATAGCTGGGGGCAAACCTGGTACCCATGGCGGTTCCCTTCGTTTGGAGATAGTAGTCCATATTGTGGGAAAAATAATTATGGGTCAAAATGAATTTGACCCCCTCCGCTATAAAATCTATTTGCTTCTCCTGGAGATCGCTATGTATCTTTAATTGATTCCTTAGTGCTTGTATTCCCTGATTATGATTGATAACTGTGTAGAGGGAACTAACATCTAGAGTCCCCAATATCCAATTTGTTTCATAATGTAGTCCCTCTACTACTTTAATAATCTGGGTCGTATCTCTGATATATGCAAAATTCTTTTTTACACTTGGTTGTAGAATTTTGTCAATATATTCTGACAAATTGGAAGTTAGTGAGCCTATGCCAGAGATGATTGGTCTCCCTGGGGGATTAATTTGATCTTTGTGTACTTTTGGGAGACAATAGAATATTGGTAATCTATTGTTACTGGTACTAATGAATTTAAATTCTTGTTCATTCAAGATTCCCTTTTCCCAACCATCACTGGCATAGTTCATCAACTCATCCTTATATTCATTTATGGGATCTCTCATCAGTCTGGAATATGTACCAGTGTCCGACAACTGTCTGAGACATTCTGCTTCATATTTTTGTGTTTCCAGAATGACAATAGCTCCTCCCTTATCAGCAGGCCGTATAGTGATATTTTCAATCTTTTGTAATTGTTTTAAGGCCTGTAATTCTTGGGTTGTTATATTATTTCCTATCCTTCCATTTGTTTTTAGCTTTCTTATGTCATTTTCTACAGATTTTTTGAAAGCTGCCATCTCATGGCCAATTTGTTGTCTTGGGTACATCTTACTTTTTAGTTTCAAGCTAGTATGCTGAAAGCTATCTTTCTCCACGGAGTTCATAATTACAGGGTTCTTCATATAATACTTTTTTAAGCATAATTTTCTAACAAATTTTTCTATTCCAATATAGATGTCAAATTTATTGGCTTGTGCTGTAGGGGCAAATTTTAGTCCTTTATTCAACAGTTGGATCTGTGTTGAGGTAAGTATTGTTTGGCTAAGATTAATAATGGAATCTCTTTCTTTCTGGAGTTTTATTATCTGTGATTCCTTCTTACCCTTTCTCTTTCCCCTCCTTGTCCCCTTTGATCGTGATACTGTTGGTAACGATTTGGGGTGTATATTGCTTTCCGTCCCTGATAATCCCCCTCCCTGAAGTTGTGTTGTATTTGCTGTTGATCTCTGTGTCTCAGGTTGTAATGGTGACCCATTTCTTGATAATGGTCTATTTTTTGGGGGGATTTCACCCGTTCTGGTGTTGTATGTCTCTTTTGACGTATTTTCGTTTTGTGGTGTGGAGGAGTCCCATCTAAAAAATGGTTATTCACAATTGGTTCATATCTATTTCTAACCGGGATTTCATATTCTATATGTTGTCTCGTATCTCTATTCTGTTCTTCACTCATCCCTATGTTAGTATCTAAATCTTCTATTGGTGTATGATTTCCATTATCTCTTCTAATGGTATTTTTTAATTTTTTACTCTTTTTAGTAATTATCTCCTGTTCTATTGTTCCTAAATTTTTGCAAATTCTTTGTTGCCAATTTATTGTTTCCTCATTCTGGGGAAATTGCTGTATAATTTCTTTAATTTTTAGGATCTGTTGTGAGGTCTCTTCTAGAATTTGGTTCCTCCTTTTAATTACTAATTCCACCAATGCTGTAGATTGTTTTACCAAAAGGTCATCCCATTCTTCCTTAAAGGAATTGGTTAATAAGTCCATGGCTGGATTTTTAGAGAGCTGTAATCCCTTGGGTATAATCCCCATTTCTAGATGTTTTCCTAGGGATTTGATCTCCCATTTTTGTTTTAGTTGTCTAATTAATAAGGTTTCTAGCTCTCTAAAAGATTCCGTGATGGATTTCTCCATAAGTCCATTTGTATTCGATATATTACCCTGCTCAAAGACAAATGTTTCCAATCTGACATTTTGAGTCTCTATAAACTGCCATATGTCCATATTGGTAGACATTGGGGAGCTCACCGATATATAGGTGAAAAAACTGTAACAAAATAATTCAATTTATATCGTGGCTCACCCGTATCTGCCAATATGGTAAAGGTGCACTATTTTTTGGATGAATCACCTATTCATCCAATGTGGAAGCATATGAAAATATAAATAAAAAATATGCACTCACCAGCTGGTATGTCTATAGTAGATAGTTTATATTTAAGATATAGAATATATATAAAACATATAGGTTTAAAATCCTATTAAACAATACAAAATTAAACAATATAAAATTTTATAAAATTATACTGAGGTCCGGGA
This sequence comes from Bufo gargarizans, assembly GCF_014858855.1. NCBI lineage: Eukaryota > Metazoa > Chordata > Amphibia > Anura > Bufonidae > Bufo > Bufo gargarizans. The sequence goes on along the minus strand of NC_058081.1, from coordinate 7,413,600 downwards.
TCCGCTTACATAGACAAATTCATAAATGATTGATCATAGGTTCAGATCATGCAAGAATTAATATAATGTGTTCTAATTATGAATTAATAATATCCTGTGCCTGTAAAGTAAGAATGTTCTGTGAACAAGTGCAAAAGTCCTCCTATAAAAGGAAACAACTTTGTGATAAAGACTTGTAATTTATAAAGAAATCAACCTTGTGATAGAAACCTATAAAGAAGTCTTGCAGTAATTTGATATCTTGCAATAGTTTGATATCTTCCTATAATAAAATCGATTTTTGCATATGAACTGTGTCCAGTACTGTTGCTATAATGATGTATATCCTCCAATTGTACCAGTATACAGAGTCCACACTCGTAGTGAAGCAAGGTAGAGTTAGTATATAACTAGAGGTCGGGTTTGATAATTGGGGCGTCCCCCTCTTCCTCAACCCTCTTACCTTGTCTTCAGAGTGTAAAGTTGCCGTTCCAGCGCTTGCTGAGTTCTTTTGTATCTTTTATTCGATACTCTGTATATGCTTTTCAGTTCTCTCTGGTCTCAGCGTTCCACGTGGTGTAGTTAGGTTTCCATAAATCCCACCAAAAACCCGGCATGGATCTGTATTTTTGCAATGCGGCTTCTTGTGACCTCAGTGAATCCTATCTGCATAACTAACTTAAGCCAATTGATCTTAATACTTTTATTAATATGTGTTATATGTAATAAAAACTTATAAGTTGAAAATAAATATATATAGAACTATTTAGTTATGCAGATAGGATTCACTGAGGTCACAAGAAGCCGCATTGCAAAAATACAGATCCATGCCGGGTTTTTGGTGGGATTTATGGAAACAAGAGTATTTAAAGAAGGGGGTAGTAACACTCGCATTATAGCCACTGAGGAAGAGGGAGACCCCTCGAAACGCGTCTGGCTGGTCCTGAGAGCGACAAACTACCCACCTAAACCCGAACAGCATTTGAGTGACTATCGGTCACGAGAAAATCTATGCGCTGATTTAGATGTGAGCGAAATAGAAACCAGCTAAAAGCTATCGCGAGACTCCGCGATCCCAGCTGAGTGCTTCCTGGAAGGCGAAACCTAACTACACCACGTGGAACGCTGAGACCAGAGAGAACTGAAAAGCATATACAGAGTATCGAATAAAAGATACAAAAGAACTCAGCAAGCGCTGGAACCGCAACTTTACACTCTGAAGACAAGGTAAGAGGGTTGAGGAAGAGGGGGACGCCCCAATTATCAAACCCGACCTCTAGTTATATACTAACTCTACCTTGCTTCACTACGAGTGCGGACTCTGTATACTGGTACAATTGGAGGATATACATCATTATAGCAACAGTACTGGACACAGTTCATATGCAAAAATCAATTTTATTATAGGAAGATATCAAACTATTGCAAGATATCAAATTACTGCAAGACTTCTTTATAGGTTTCTATCACAAGGTTGATTTCTTTATAAATTACAAGTCTTTATCACAAGGTTGTTTCCTTTTATAGGAGGACTTTTGCACTTGTTCACAGAACATTCTTACTTTACAGGCACAGGATATTATTAATTCATAATTAGAACACATTATATTAATTCTTGCATGATCTGAACCTATGATCAATCATTTATGAATTTGTCTATGTAAGCGGATCCCGGACCTCAGTATAATTTTATAAAATTTTATATTGTTTAATTTTGTATTGTTTAATAGGATTTTAAACCTATATGTTTTATATATATATTCTATATCTTAAATATAAACTATCTACTATAGACATACCAGCTGGTGAGTGCATATTTTTTATTTATATTTTCATATGCTTCCACATTGGATGAATAGGTGATTCATCCAAAAAATAGTGCACCTTTACCATATTGGCAGATACGGGTGAGCCACGATATAAATTGAATTATTTTGTTACAGTTTTTTCACCTATATATCGGTGAGCTCCCCAATGTCTACCAATATGGACATATGGCAGTTTATAGAGACTCAGAATGTCAGATTGGAAACATTTGTCTTTGAGCAGGGTAATATATCGAATACAAATGGACTTATGGAGAAATCCATCACGGAATCTTTTAGAGAGCTAGAAACCTTATTAATTAGACAACTAAAACAAAAATGGGAGATCAAATCCCTAGGAAAACATCTAGAAATGGGGATTATACCCAAGGGATTACAGCTCTCTAAAAATCCAGCCATGGACTTATTAACCAATTCCTTTAAGGAAGAATGGGATGACCTTTTGGTAAAACAATCTACAGCATTGGTGGAATTAGTAATTAAAAGGAGGAACCAAATTCTAGAAGAGACCTCACAACAGATCCTAAAAATTAAAGAAATTATACAGCAATTTCCCCAGAATGAGGAAACAATAAATTGGCAACAAAGAATTTGCAAAAATTTAGGAACAATAGAACAGGAGATAATTACTAAAAAGAGTAAAAAATTAAAAAATACCATTAGAAGAGATAATGGAAATCATACACCAATAGAAGATTTAGATACTAACATAGGGATGAGTGAAGAACAGAATAGAGATACGAGACAACATATAGAATATGAAATCCCGGTTAGAAATAGATATGAACCAATTGTGAATAACCATTTTTTAGATGGGACTCCTCCACACCACAAAACGAAAATACGTCAAAAGAGACATACAACACCAGAACGGGTGAAATCCCCCCAAAAAATAGACCATTATCAAGAAATGGGTCACCATTACAACCTGAGACACAGAGATCAACAGCAAATACAACACAACTTCAGGGAGGGGGATTATCAGGGACGGAAAGCAATATACACCCCAAATCGTTACCAACAGTATCACGATCAAAGGGGACAAGGAGGGGAAAGAGAAAGGGTAAGAAGGAATCACAGATAATAAAACTCCAGAAAGAAAGAGATTCCATTATTAATCTTAGCCAAACAATACTTACCTCAACACAGATCCAACTGTTGAATAAAGGACTAAAATTTGCCCCTACAGCACAAGCCAATAAATTTGACATCTATATTGGAATAGAAAAATTTGTTAGAAAATTATGCTTAAAAAAGTATTATATGAAGAACCCTGTAATTATGAACTCCGTGGAGAAAGATAGCTTTCAGCATACTAGCTTGAAACTAAAAAGTAAGATGTACCCAAGACAACAAATTGGCCATGAGATGGCAGCTTTCAAAAAATCTGTAGAAAATGACATAAGAAAGCTAAAAACAAATGGAAGGATAGGAAATAATATAACAACCCAAGAATTACAGGCCTTAAAACAATTACAAAAGATTGAAAATATCACTATACGGCCTGCTGATAAGGGAGGAGCTATTGTCATTCTGGAAACACAAAAATATGAAGCAGAATGTCTCAGACAGTTGTCGGACACTGGTACATATTCCAGACTGATGAGAGATCCCATAAATGAATATAAGGATGAGTTGATGAACTATGCCAGAGATGGTTGGGAAAAGGGAATCTTGAATGAACAAGAATTTAAATTCATTAGTACCAGTAACAATAGATTACCAATATTCTATTGTCTCCCAAAAGTACACAAAGATCAAATTAATCCCCCAGGGAGACCAATCATCTCTGGCATAGGCTCACTAACTTCCAATTTGTCAGAATATATTGACAAAATTCTACAACCAAGTGTAAAAAAGAATTTTGCATATATCAGAGATACGACCCAGATTATTAAAGTAGTAGAGGGACTACATTATGAAACAAATTGGATATTGGGGACTCTAGATGTTAGTTCCCTCTACACAGTTATCAATCATAATCAGGGAATACAAGCACTAAGGAATCAATTAAAGATACATAGCGATCTCCAGGAGAAGCAAATAGATTTTATAGCGGAGGGGGTCAAATTCATTTTGACCCATAATTATTTTTCCCACAATATGGACTACTATCTCCAAACGAAGGGAACCGCCATGGGTACCAGGTTTGCCCCCAGCTATGCTAATTTATTTATGGCACAATGGGAATATGAAAAGATCTTGCCCATGCTGGGGGCAGACCTGGTGCTATGGCATAGGTTCATTGACGATATCCTGTTTATCTGGAGAGGTACGAGAGATGACCTAGATATATTTCTTGGAAATATATACATTAATCCATATAACCTTAAATTTTCTGCCAACATAAGTGTAGAGAAAATATAATTTTTAGATCTACTAATTAGAGTACATAACAAACAATTAATCTGCAGTACATACCAAAAATAAGTTTCTCGCAACAGCTATATCTTGTTTTCAAGCTGCCATCTACCAAGATGGTTGCTTGAAGTCCCGAAGGGACAATTTAAGCGGATAAAAAGAAATTGTACAGATGAGGCTGATTTTGAAAAGGAAGCGAAAACTATGAAAGAATGTTTTTTGGAGAAAAATTACCCCAGTAAGGTATTGGACAAAGCACTCACAAATGTCAGGAACATGCAAAGGGAAACTTTCTTTAGAGAAAAAGAAACCATAAAAGAAGGAGGAGAATTAGATCAATTCAGAATAATATTACCCTTCAATAAACAACATAAACAAATTGAAACAATTGTGAGGAAACATTGGCATCACTTGTTGAAAGATAGACTAATAGGCCCTCTAATCAGTAATGGTCCTCAAATAACATATACAAGGGCCCAAAATCTCTCTTTAAAGGTGGCACCAACAATTAAAAATAGGGAGAAAAAGAATATGATGTCTATGCAGAGCTGGTTGAACTTGAGTGGTTTTTATAAATGTGGGAAATGCGGAATATGCAAATTGACATCGTTCCCCAAAAAGACCACTCAAGTTCAATCAAGGGTGAACTCCTTTATATGGAAAATTAAGGAGTTTTTGACCTGCAGCTCAACCAACATTCTTTATATGATAGAATGCCAATGTAAGAAACAATACATTGGGAGAACAAAACGTTCTTAAAAGAAAAGACTGTCAGAACATATCACTAATATCAGAAATGGTTATGAAAAGCACTCCCTTTCACTGCACTATAAAGAATATCACAATAAAAACCCTGAGGGTATGGTCTTCGCAGCCTTCGAAAAAATAGAGGTACACTGGAGAGGGGGAGACCATATCTCCAGGATGTCAAGGCAGGAATCAAGACGAATTTTTGATTTTGAGACACTTATCCCACAGGGGTTGAACTCTGACTTTGAAATATTCGGTTTCTTATAGACAATGGAGATGGGTGCCATCCTCTGACGGGACATCCTGAGTTGGCTGGTAATCAGCACCAGGATCTCCCCTCCGAGTTTGGCTCCCTCTTCCTATACGACTCTGGAATGTTGAAAAGGTCCGGGGGACCCCTGAGGGAGAATAAACAGCAAAGAAATGTGAACAATTTGATGAATTTCGTTGTCTTAAATGAATAATCTATAAGGGACAGTTAAGAAGGATAAGGGAAAATGGAATTTATAAAAAGCGCATCCAAAACGCATTAAAAGCGCATATGCGTTTTTTCAAGTTGGATGCGTTTTTAGCTGTATCTTCACATTTGTGTATAAGCAGAGGATGATGTTTCCAGTCTGGCGATTTTTAAGCCAATTGATCTTAATACTTTTATTAATATGTGTTATATGTAATAAAAACTTATAAGTTGAAAATAAATATATATAGAACTATTTAGTTATGCAGATAGGATTCACTGAGGTCACAAGAAGCCGCATTGCAAAAATACAGATCCATGCCGGGTTTTTGGTGGGATTTATGGAAACAAGAGTATTTAAAGAAGGGGGTAGTAACACTCGCATTATAGCCACTGAGGAAGAGGGAGACCCCTCGAAACGCGTCTGGCTGGTCCTGAGAGCGACAAACTACCCACCTAAACCCGAACAGCATTTGAGTGACTATCGGTCACGAGAAAATCTATGCGCTGATTTAGATGTGAGCGAAATAGAAACCAGCTAAAAGCTATCGCGAGACTCCGCGATCCCAGCTGAGTGCTTCCTGGAAAGCGAAACCTAACTACACCACGTGGAACGCTGAGACCAGAGAGAACTGAAAAGCATATACAGAGTATCGAATAAAAGATACAAAAGAACTCAGCAAGCGCTGGAACGGCAACTTTACACTCTGAAGACAAGGTAAGAGGGTTGAGGAAGAGGGGGACGCCCCAATTATCAAACCCGACCTCTAGTTATATACTAACTCTACCTTGCTTCACTACGAGTGTGGACTCTGTATACTGGTACAATTGGAGGATATACATCATTATAGCAACAGTACTGGACACAGTTCATATGCAAAAATCGATTTTATTATAGGAAGATATCAAACTATTGCAAGATATCAAATTACTGCAAGACTTCTTTATAGGTTTCTATCACAAGGTTGATTTCTTTATAAATTACAAGTCTTTATCACAAAGTTGTTTCCTTTTATAGGAGGACTTTTGCACTTGTTCACAGAACATTCTTACTTTACAGGCACAGGATATTATTAATTCATAATTAGAACACATTATATTAATTCTTGCATGATCTGAACCTATGATCAATCATTTATGAATTTGTCTATGTAAGCGGATCCCGGACCTCAGTATAATTTTAAAAATTTTTATATTGTTTAATTTTGTATTGTTTAATAGGATTTTAAACCTATATGTTTTATATATATTCTATATCTTAAATATAAACTATCTACTATAGACATACCAGCTGGTGAGTGCATATTTTTTATTTATATTTTCAGAAGCTAAATGTGCTCCTGTCCAAGTTGCTGGTGCTGCAGTCCCTCCCTTTCCAAGTAGTGGACTCTGCACCTTTCAGAGAACTGATGGCTTGTGCCGAGCTGAAGTGGAAAGTCCCAAGCTGTCATTTCTTTGCCAAAGAGGCAGTACCAGCTCTGCACACGTATGTATAACAGAAGTTGGGCCACTCCTTGAGCTTGTCGGTGTCTGCCAAAGTGCACGGCTGCGCCAACATGTGGAGCTTTAACTATGGTCAGGGACAATGCATGCCCTTTATGGCCCACTGGGTGAATGTGGTTCCTGCACAGCCACACCAGCAACTTGGCCAGGTGACGCTGATGCTGCCGCCACATTCTCACGCCATTGGTCCTGCAACAATGTCCACCTCTGCCTCCTTATCCTCCACCGTGTCCTCAGCCTACACTGCAGGGACAATTCACAGTGCCTCTCCAGCATACCACATGTGCAGGGCACAGCGGTGTCACGCTGTTCTGCACCTCGTTTTCCTGGGCAAATGGAGTCACACAGGGGAGGAACTGTTCCCTGTCCTTCATCAAGAAATAGATTCCTGGCTTTCTCCTCGACAACTCAAAATCTGAACCATGGTGACCGACAACGGGAGGAACATGGTGTCGGTGCTGCGTCAAGGAGGAATGAGCCATGCGCCCTACATGGCACACGTGTTCAATTTGGTTGTCCAGCGGTTCCTGAAGTCTTCCACTCATCTGCAAAACATCTTAAAAATGGCCAGGAAACTTTGCATGCACTTCAGCCTGTTGTACACCGCAAAGCACACGCTCTTTGAGCTGCAGCAGCAGAACAGCATCCCCAAACATAGGCTGATATGCGACATTTCCACCCATTGGAATTTGCGGTGTATTTCCACCCTCCATACGGGATGAAGCAGGGTTACCACACATGCTTTATGAGACATGTTATCTAAACTAAATGCAACTAAATAAATTAAGCAATTGCTTTTCAATGGCTTTTGTTTCAAGATAAAGCAATGAGTTAAGAAATTTGAGTTAAGAGTGTGTGTGTTACCCCTGCTACATCTGTATGTTGGACCGACTAAATGAACAGAGAAAGGCCATGAACGATTTCTTGATGATCCAAGCGGATAGGAGTACTCCCCTGTGTAGCTTCGATGTCATGTGTGACACCTGCAGCTTGCTCAGGCCCTTTGAGGATGCCACGTTATATGTCAGTCACCAGGACTACGGGATGAACAACATCATTCCACTGCTTCATGTCCTGGAACAGATGCTGGTAAATCTGGCTGGTCAGATGACTGGGGACGTGGCACCTAGAACTCACATGTTGGGGCTGAACTGGAGGAGGAGGAGGACATTGGAGCACAAGCAATGTGTTGCGAAATTGGTGTTTTTTTTACACAGATGACAGGAGAGGAGGAGCAGGAGCAGCCAGAGGAGCTACAGAGCAATGAGGAAGACGAGGCAGAGGACCCAGACACACAGTGGCAGTATGCAGTGGAGATGGAGGCAGGGAGTCCTTTCGAGTTACTTGAACAAATGGCTCGATGCCTGCTCACTTGCTTGCCTAGTGACAGCCGAAATGTCACCATTCAGCAGAGGGATGACTTCTGGCTCTCTACATTTTTGAACTCTCGCAACCAGTCCAAAATGTGCGCCTTTTTTACACCCGCTGAGAGGGAAGACAAACTGAACTACTATAGAGACATCCTATGTAGTCAGTTGACGGCTTACTATCTGCACCATCATCCATCCTTTCGCAGGTCTGACCGGGGGGCCGTCTGCACTCACATTCCTTTGCCATGGCTGCTGTGGCAAGTTGGGGGGATGGGAGCAGTTCCAGCTACATCAGCAGCAACTTGAGCAGCAACTTGAGTCTAGAGTCGCTGATGAACAGCTTTCTTCACCCGCATAGTGAAGAAACTACTCACCAGCAGCAGTAGCATCTAGACGTGGAGCAGGACTTGAACCAGTAGGTTGTGGCATACTTGGACAGCTGGATTTGTGGCCGCAACTAGCAAAGTTTGCGCTGGAAAAGCTGGTGTGCCTGGCCAGTAGTGTGGCATCAGAGCTGGTGTTTAGTTTGGCGGGGGCCATAGTTACCCCAAGAAGAACTTGCCTGTCCACCCTAAATGTGGAGAGATTGACCTTTTTCAAGATGAATCAGGTGTGGATCAGCCAGGATTTCCATCCACCAATGCCTGATGCATCAAACTAGATCAACCATGTTGCCACACGAACACTTTAAAAAAGAGACTGTTTTTTTCTCTCTACCTGCCTCAGCTACTATTCTGATGCTGCCACCCGCCTGATGCCCACATCTGATGCCAAGTGCTTCTTCTTTCACCCACTATCTTTAGCTGGTATTGGTTTTGCCACCCACCTCCCCACTCTGTCACTGGGTCACTCTTGTGGTCTCCTGATGCTGATGCCACCTCCACACTATGCTACCTTGCAAGTCTGTGGTCTCCTGATGCTGCTACTATCTCCACATTATGTCACCTTGACACTCTGTGGTCTCCTGATGCTGCTGCCACATCCACACTATGTCAGCTTGCCACTCTGTGGTCTCCTGATGCTGCTGCCACCTCCACACTATGTCATCTTGACACTCTTTGGTCTTCTGATGCTGCTTCCACCTCCACAGTATGTCAGCTTGCCACTCTGTGGCCTCCTGATGTTGCTGCTGCCACCTTCACAAGCTGTCATTGTGCCACCCTGTGGCCTTCTCGTGGTGCTGCTGCTGCCATCTCCACACTCTGTCATAGTGCCGCTCTGTGGCCTCCTCCTGATGCTGCTACCACCTCCAGACTCTGTCATTGTGCCACTCTGTGGTCTCCTCATGCTGCTTCCACCTCACAATTATGTCATAAGGCCACTTTGTGGACTTTTCCTGCTGTTCCCACCCTCCCCACTTCATGACTGGGCAACTATTTAGCCTTTCGGCCTCGTTGACATCATCATTTATTTGACCCTTCTTCTGATCTGTCAGAAGGAAGGAAAAATGAGACGCACAACAAATCCTGTAAGGCCTGTATGACATGGTCCCTATTTTGCATCAGAATTGGCTTATGATTTGGTAGCCAAAGCAGGAGTGGGTAGAAAACACATAAGACATGCAAATATTCCTCTCACATGTCATCTCTGTTTTGGATCCACTGCTGCTTTTTTTGGCTTTAGCAATACTGATGGATTACTGACCAAATGCTGACCGAGTGAAGATGGATGTTCCACGGACAGGATCAGTTTTTTGGGGGTTATTGTTCTGACAGATCAGAGGAAGGGCAAAATAATCAGTGAGGTCTAAACAAACTTACTGCTGACACCCTCTCCACTCTGTTGGGGGCTCTACTTGTTTAAGCATTTAATAGAACAGGTTCTGTAGACATCTATGTGGAACCAGCTGCCAATGGTGTAAAAGGAGTGCGCTTCTTCTTAAAGCTAACATAGACCTGTAAGGCTGAGTTCACACTTGAGTTATTTGGTCAGTGTTGGCCCCGTAACTGCCCAAATAAGTGAAGTATGCAGTGAATTTAAGAGCGACGCCTGTCATCTACATGTCATCCTGTCAGGCGCTCTATGCGTGTTACTGTAAGGAACAGTGTTCTACACCACTATAAAGGCTCTCTGCAGCCAGGAAATAGCCATTTTTTATGTGATTCGCAAAGTATAAATTCGGATCGAACCAAATTTTTTCTAAAAATTGGGCGACCCGTCCGAATCAAATTTTTGAGAAATTCACTCATCTCTACTCACCAGCTTTCAAGCACCACCTTAGTCCCTAATAGACAAGTGAATATTGTCCCTCTAGCTTGTCTGTGAGGTTCACTTCTAGACATCGCTGGCAAGCCTGCTGGCCATGGCTCTGCCTTGGGTCATGTAATCCTCTGCATCATCTCTGCCCTGCTTTCCTTACTGCTGTATGGAATTTGATATGATTTTGCACATTTTCCAAAGCCAACTTTTTTATTTTAATGTGTTATACATTTCATTCATTTAGAATCAAATTGCCAGTCTCTAGCTGTGACTACCAATCAGACCATATTTTATTATTATCCTATGCATAAATCTAGGTCATTTCAAAGGGTTCATTTATATTTTTGCTGCTCTATAGTTGGAAAGTCAAACAGGGATACAAATCTTTAAGACATAATTTATCTGCAGCTTGTTGGGGTTAAATTAAATCTTCGCATTTATGCCAAAAGAAGTCAAACTTATTTCAAAGTTCTATAAAAGTTCCTAAACTTCTCCTCAGAGTGATATCTCCCACGTGGAGCATCATGAGTTCTCCATGACTACAGTATGTGACTGGTAGAAGAATCTTCTATAAAAGAGAATGAGGAATAACATTGTGTCTCCTCTTATAGAGGAGGGCAATCACTATGACTCCGTACAAAATAGAGCCACATTATGGTCATCTGCATGAGCCTTTATTCTGAGCTATGCTCAGCTTAACTGGGAATCTAAATGTTAATGTTGATCTCATTTCTCAATTGTATCACAGGTTGATTAAATTTTATTTTTGGATTTTTCAACATTTCACCTTTAGTAAAATTCAGATTTTGCACTTTGAAGGATTTTAACCGAAGAGTTTAAAAGGCTTAACAGAAGGATCTCACTGTACGTAAGCTCTGCATGTTCTTCAATCAGTTTAAACTCTACCAAAGGATGGAGCAGAGAGTCCAAGGGTCTATTCACACTTTGTATGGGATCATTTTATGTGGGATATGTACCAGAAGGTCCTGAGAAACAAAAAACACAGCAAGTGGGTGCCAAAAGTATGTCCTACTACTTAAGCTGGTATGTGTCGATTTCAACCATATGCAGCCTGTTGGTGCCACTGTTTGCCTATACAGTGGCATAAATCAGTGTAATTTGCTAGAGGTTTATGTCAGGAAACTCCCAAAGTTTACCTCCAAAGAATATAGGGCTATGAAGCTGGGGATTAATCTGAATGTCTTGCTCTCGGTTACATCTAATGCCTTTTTCACCTTTTAGTTTATAGCAACTCTAGAAGTTTCCCTGAGAATATGGAACATCACAACATTAGTAAAGTGACTGAGATTCTGCTTTTGGGGTTTAAGGATTTACACAGGTTAAATTATCTGTTCTTTCTTCTCCTGGTGATCATCTACTGTGTGACTGTATGTGGAAACCTCCTCATCATTCTGGTGGTGTCCTACAGCCAATCGCTCCACTCTCCCATGTACTTCTTCCTCACACAGCTCTCCCTCTCAGATATCCTTCTCTCCACCACCATCGTACCCAACATGCTCCATTTTGTGCTATATGAAGGAAGTTCTGTGTCTCTTATCAGCTGTTTGACTCAGTTTTATTGTTTTGTAGCAACAGAATCAATAGAATGTCTTCTCCTGACAGTGATGTCCTACGATCGTTATCAGGCTATCTGTAACCCTCTACGTTACACCGCAGTCATTGACCAAAGGTTTTGTATAAAAGCAATTGTATTGTGCTGGTTAGTGATTTTTATTATGGAGTTGATGACTGTCTTAACAATGGGGCAATTGGATTTCTGTGGACCAAACATGATTGACCATTTCTTCTGTGACTTAGAGCCTTTACTGGGGCTTTCCTGTTCAGACACTTTTATAATGAAATTAGAGACTTTGCTTTTTGTCATTTTTATTGCTATTTGTCCTGTTATAGTCATAATAGTGTCCTACATGTACATTATCTTCACCATCCTAAAGATCCCCTCTGTGACCGGGAGGCAGAAGACCTTCTCCACCTGTAGTGCCCATTTGACCGTGGTGTCTCTCTATTACGGATCACTTATTACCATCTATGTATTTCCACGTCAACAAAATGCTAAGACATTTCTATCACTGTTCTACACTGTAGTAACTCCACTACTTAATCCTATGATTTACAGTCTCAGCAACAGAGATATTAAGCAGGCTCTTAAGAAACTCTTCAAAAACATTCTGCAGTTCCTAAGTTTTTGATTGCAGACCAGTATTTGTACTGTGCAAGGCCAACATATGGATTCATTTCATAGCCCTTACTAGCTTCCTTCAAGGAAGCAAGACTCTGTGAAAGAAGTTCACTGAAACATAAATCAGTGTGGAAATGAGTCCCCTGTACTCAGCTTCAAGCAGATGGAGATGTTTCAGGCACTACTCTAAGGGAGTCTATTGCCTTTTTTCTCTGCTTGATTAAGGGGAGTGCCCTGGGCAACCAGGTGCTATAAATTGAACCACTTAAACTCTCCAGAGCTAGCTCTTCCTGAGGCTTGCTCTACTAAGTGGCTTCTTATTATGTGGAGTTAAAAAACAAGGAGTTCTAGTGCTGGGTGTGGTTTTGTGGGAGTGATTGCAGGTGGCTGAGTGTGGATTGGGGCAGAGATCCTTGAAAGTTAAGTGTTTGCATTCTAGTACTGCCATTTAAAACTTTTTTTTTTCTCTGCTTGATTAAGGGGAGTGCCCTGGGCAACCAGGTGCTATAAATTGAACCACTTAAACTCTCCAGAGCCTGCTCTTCCTGAGGCTTGCTCTACTAAGTGGCTTCTTATTATGTGGAGTTAAAAAACAAGGAGTTCTAGAAAAGCAGTTGGAAACTAAGGTTGGATATAATTTCCTTGTGTGTTGTTGGCTTAATTTTACGTAGTCCTACAGCAGACAGGGTCTAATTCTTAATCATATATACTGTTTTACTTTTTTACTGTTGTAATCCCCATTTAGTATGTGTTGCAAAATTGACAACGCAGTCCAGTGCACATCTTGCATGATGTATGCAGTCCTGGAACTGCCGTTCCAGGGTGTATATCTTTGTTCAAGATGTGAGCAAATTACCCGTTTAGAATCGCTAATCGAGTCTCTAAACAGGCAAGTTGCAACACTGAGAGGCATTGACAATTTGCAAAAGAGTTTGCTTCTCACCGAGCAAGCACTCTTTGGGGTAGATGAGGGGGAGGGTGACAGAGAGGAGGCTGAGGAAAGTGAGGTAGCTAGCTGGGTATCAGTTAGAAAGTGGGGTAGAGGGAAGAGTGCCAGGGAGGCTAGCCCTGATCTGACACACCCCAACAAGTTTGCACGTTTGGCAGATGAGGGGGATGTCAGTCCAGGGAAGGCACTGCTGCAGCCGGACACTTCCTCTGCCAGTCAGCTGAATGTCAGCTCCAGTAAGCAGGGGACCAGGAGAGCAGGGCAGGCCAGACAGGTGCTGGTAGTGGGAGACTCAATTATTAGGGGAACAGATAGGGAAATCTGTCACAAAGACCGTGATCGCCGAACAGTGTGCTGTCTTCCTGGCGCTAGAGTTCGACACATCGCGGATCGGGTTGACAGATTACTGGGAGGGGCTGGAGACGATCCAGCGGTCATGGTCCATATCAGAACCAATGACAAAGTTAGAGGTAGGTGGAGAGTCCTTAAAAATGATTTCAGGGATTTAGGTAAAAAGCTGAGGGCAAGGACCTTTAAGGTAGTATTTTCCGAAATACTACCTGTACCACGGGCCACACAAGAAAGGCAACGGGAGATTAGGGAGATTAACAAGTGGCTCAAGAACTGGTGTAGGAAGGAGGGGTTTGGGTTCCTGGAGAACTGGGATGATTTTTCTATCGGCTACAGGCTCTATCGTATGGACAGGCTGCACCTCAATGGGGAAGGGGCAGCTGTGCTGGGGAGAAAGATGGCTAGAAGGTTGGAGGAGTGTTTAAACTAGGGACTGGGGGGGAGGAAAATTACATTATAGGAGGGGAAGATAGTGCAGATAGAGACCGGGGGCAAGGTAGTGGGACTGGGGGAGGAATGGAAGGAGTGACTAGAACAGTTCAGAAGGAAAGGTGTAGGGTAAAAAATATACATAAACCTCTCAAATGTATGTATACTAATGCCAGAAGCCTGACTAATAAAACTGGGGAGCTGGAATTACTGATGTGTGAGGAGAACTATGACATAGTGGGAATAACTGAGACATGGCTGGATGATAGCTATGACTGCGCAGTTAATGTACAGGGTTACAGTCTGTTTAGAAAGGATCGTCAAAACCGGAGAGGGGGAGGGGTTTGCCTCTATGTAAAGTCTTGTCTAAAGCCCACACTCCGCGAAGATATAAGTGAGGGACATGAACATGTGGAGTCACTGTGGGTAGAGATACATGGAGCTAAAAACAACAATAAATTACTAATAGGAGTTTACTATAAACCACCTAATATACCAGAGTCCACAGAAAATCTACTACTAAACGAGATAGACGAGGCGGCAAATCATAATGAGGTGGTTATTATGGGGGACTTCAACTACCCAGATATAGACTGGGAAACTGACACCTGTACATCTCATAAAGGAAACAGGTTCTTGGCAATAGCCTTTCCCAACTGGTTCAGGACCTGACTAGAGGGACGGCCATACTGGACTTAGTATTAACCAATAGGCCTGACAGAACAACAGACGTGCAGGTTGGGGGACACCTGGGAAATAGTGACCATAAAGTAATAACCTTCCAATTATCATTCAAAAGAGCGTTTCTACAGGGAGGAACAAAAATACCAAACTTCAAAAAAGCTAAATTTAGCCAAATAAGAGAGGCCATAGGTCAAACTAACTGGGACAAAGTCCTCACAAATAAAAATACAGCCACAAAATGGGATATCTTTAAAAACATCCTAAAATCTCATTGTGAGAGGTACATACCGTATGGGAATAAAAGGTTAAGGAACAAAAAGAAACCAATGTGGATAAATAGAACTGTAAAGAAAGCAATAAATGACAAAAATAAAGCATATAATTCACTGAAACAGGAGGGTAGCACGGAAGCACTGAAAAACTATAAGGAAAAAAATAGAACATGTAAAAAACAAATAAAAGCGGCCAAACTAGAGACCGAGAGATTAATTGCCAAAGAGAGTAAAACTAACCCTAAAATGTTCTTCAATTATATAAATGTTAAAAAGTATAAATATGAAGGTGTCGGCCCTTTAAAGAGTAATGAGGGGGGAGTCGCAGAGAGCGACGAGGAGAAAGCAAAGCTGTTAAATATTTTTTTCTCCAATGTATTCACTGAGGAAAATAAACTGTCAGATGACATGCAGAATGCAAAAATAAATTCCCCATTAAAAGTGCCCTGTCTGACCCAGGAAGAAGTACAACAGCGACTTAAAAAGATTAAAATAGACAAATCACAAGGACCAGATGACATACACCCCCGTATCCTAAGGGAATTAAGTAATGTCATAGCCAGACCCTTATTTCTGATATTTGCAGACTCTATACTGACAGTGAGTGTCCCACAGGATTGGCGCATGGCAAATGTGGTGCCAATATTCAAAAAGGGTCCAAAAACAGAGCCTGGAAACTATAGGCCGGTAAGTTTAACATCTGTTGTGGGTAAACTGTTTGAAGGTTTTCTGAGAGATGCTATGTTAGAGCATCTCAACGGAAATAAGCAAATAACGCCATATCAGCATGGCTTCGTGAGGGATCGGTCATGTCAAACTAATTTAATCAGTTTCTATGAGGAGGTAAGTTCTAGACTTGACAGCGGCGAATCAATGGATGTCGTGTATCTTGACTTCTCCAAAGCATTTGACACTGTACCACATAAAAGGCTAGTATATAAAATGAGAATGCTCGGACTGGGAGAATACATCTGTATGTGGGTAAGTAACTGGCTCAGTGATAGAAAACAGAGGGTGGTTATTAACGGTGCACACTCAGATTGGGTCACTGTCACTAGTGGAGTACCTCAGGGGTCAGTATTGGGCCCTATTCTCTTCAATATATTTATTAATGATCTTGTAGAAGGCTTGCACAGTAAAGTATCAATTTTCGCAGATGACACTAAACTGTGTAAAGTAATTTACACTGAAGAGGACAGTATACTGTATATATACTACAGAGGGATCTGGATAGATTGGAGGCTTGGGCAGATAAGTGGCAGATGAGGTTTAACACTGATAAATGTAAAGTTATGCACATGGGAAGGAATAATGCAAGTCACCTGTACATACTAAATGGTAAAACACTCGGTAACACTGACATGGAAAAGGATCTAGGAATTTTAATAAACAGCAAACTAAGCTGCAAAAACCAGTGTCAGGCAGCTGCTGCCAAGGCCAATAAGATAATGGGTTGCATCAGAAGGGGCATAGATGCCCTTGATAAGAACATAGTCCTACCACTTTACAAATCGCTAGTCAGACCACACATGGAGTACTGTGTACAGTTCTGGGCTCCAGTGAACAAAGCAGACATAGCAGAGCTGGAGAGGGTTCAGAGGAGGGCAACTAAAGTAATAACTGGAATGGGGCAACTACAGTACCCTGAAAGATTATCAAAACTAGGGTTATTCACTTTAGAAAAAAGACGACTGAGGGGAGATCTAATTACTATGTATAAATATATCAGGGGTCAGTACAGAGATCTCTCCCATCATCTATTTATCCCCAGGACTGTGACTGTGACGAGGGGACATCCTCAGCGTCTGGAGGAAAGAAGGTTTGTACACAAACATAGAAGAGGATTCTTTACGGTAAGAACAGTGAGACTATGGAGCTCTCTGCCTGAGGAGGTGGTGATGGTGAGTACAATAAAGGAATTCAGGAGGGGCCTGGATGTATTTCTGGAGTGTAATAATATTACAGGCTATAGCTACTAGAGAGGGGTCGTTGATCCAGGGAGTTATTCTGATTGCCTGATTGGAGTCGGGAAGGAATTTTTTATTCCCCTAAAGTGGGGAAAATTGGCTTCCACCTCACAGGATTTTTTTATTTTTTTATTTTTTATTTCCTTCCTCTGGATCAACTTGCAGGATAACAGGCCAAACTGGATGGACAAATGTCTTTTTTCAGCCTTATGTACTATGTTACAGGATGAGATGAACATAACACATAAGGCCCAGAGGGGACAGTGATAATCACATCAAAATAAACTGTAAATGTGAAGATACCATAAACACCAATGTGGCTATGCTACCATTTGTGGTCAATTGAGCTATTGCTGTTGGACAATATGCTGTGCTTCGCACAAGGACCTTTTGGTCACATGAACTTATTATGCAGTTGATCCAACTTTAGTGAGAACGGATGTGTGTAGAAAGTATGAAAACTTTTAGCAAGCTCTGCCTCTGATGCCTCCAGATATATGGTAGCTATTCTATAAGTCAATATTAAACCTTTTAAATAGGCCATGAGAAATCCTGACCTAAGCTTCTTACCCAGTTAAGCCAGTTTTCCCTGATCTGCAGTGATGAGGGGCAATCACCCCGAAACAGCTGTCTGCAGATGAAGTGCTGGAGTATTTATTATCCAAGTCATGTCTCAGGGCCTCTTTGAGCATTGACTTATAGGATATCTACCTTATACCTGGAGGCATCAGAGGCAGAGTTTGCTAAGAGCTCATTTGCTTACCTTCTTCACAGAATTCCAGGGCCTATAAGACTCCTTACATCAATTAAGGCGCTCTCCATACAGAGGTATAGTACCCCCAAAACACATGTGTGTAGGCTCGGACTGGCCTACAGGGATACAGGTGAATCCCCCGGTGGGCCCCTTAGCAAGGTGGGCCCTTAGTCTCCCACCCTATAGCCAAGTGGCATATAACACAGTAGGCTTACTGCAATATATATATATATATATATATATATAGTACAGACCAAAAGTTTGGACACACCTTCTCATTCAAAGAGTTTTATTTATTTTTATGACTATGCCAATTGTAGATTCACACTGAAGGCATCAAAACTATGAATTAACACATGTGGAATTATATACATAACAAAAAAGTGTGAAACAACTGAAAATATGTCATATTCTAGGTTCTTCAAAGTAGCCACCTTTTGCTTTGATTACTGCTTTGCACACTCTTGGCATTCTCTTGATGAGCTTCAAGAGGTAGTCACCTGAAATGGTTTTTACTACACAGGTGTGCCCTGTCAGGTTTAATAAGTGGGATTTCTTGCCTTATAAATGGGGTTGGGACCATCAGTTGCCTTGGGGAGAAGTCAGGAAGATACACAGCTGATAGTCCAACTAAATAGACTGTTAGAATTTGTATTATGGCAAGAAAAAAGCAGCTAAGTAAAGAAAAACGAGTGGCCATCATTACTTTAAGAAATGAAGGTCAGTCAGGCCGAAAAATTGGGAAAACTTTGAAAGTGTCCCCAAGTGCAGTCACAAAAACCATCAAGCGCTACAAAGAAACTGTCTCACAAGCGGACCGCCCCAGGAAAGGAAGACCAAGAGTCACCTCTGCTGCAGAGGATAAGTTCATCCGAGTCACCAGCCTCAGAAATCGCAGGTTAACAGCAGCTCAGATTAGAGACCAGGTCAATGCCACACAGAGTTCTAGCAGCAGACACATCTCTAGAACAACTGTTAAGAGGAGACTGTGTGAATCAGGCCTTCATGGTAGAATATTTGCTAGGAAACCACTGCTAAGGACAGGCAACAAGCAGAAGACACTTGTTTGGGCTAAAGAACACAAGGAATGGACATTAGACCAGTGGAAATCTGTGCTTTGGTCTGATGAGTCCAAATTTGAGATCTTTGGTTCCAACCACCGTGTCTTTGTGCGACGCAGAAAAGGTGAACGGATGGACTCTACATGCCTGGTTCCCACCGTGAAGCATGGAGGAGGAGGTGTGATGGTGTGGGGGTGCTTTGCTGGTGACACTGTTGGGGATTTATTCAAAATTGAAGGCATACTGAACCAGCATGGCTACCACCGCATCTGGCAGCGGCATGCTATTCCATCCGGTTTGCATTTAGTTGGACCATCATTTATTTTTCAACAGGACAATGACCCCAAACACACCTCCAGGCTGTGTAAGGGCTATTTGACCATGAAGGAGAGTGATGGGGTGCTGCGCCAGATGACCTGGCCTCCACAGTCACCGGACCTGAACCCAATCGAGATGGTTTGGGGTGAGCTGGACCGCAGAGTGAAGGCAAAAGGGCCAACAAGTGCTAAGCATCTCTGGGAACTCCTTCAAGACTGTTGGAAGACCATTTCAGGTGACTACCTCTTGAAGCTCATCAAGAGAATGCCAAGAGTGTGCAAAGCAGTAATCAAAGCAAAAGGTGGCTACTTTGAAGAACCTAGAATATGACATATTTTCAGTTGTTTCACACTTTTTTATTATGTATATAATTCCACATGTGTTAATTCATAGTTGTGATGCCTTCAGTGTGAATCTACAATTGTCATAGTCATAAAAATAAATAAAACTCTTTGAATGAGAAGCTGTGTCCAAACTTTTGGTCTGTACTGTATATATATATATATATATATATATATATATATATATATATATATAATGTCCAGCACCTCAACCAGCCTATGTTCATATAAAAAAATTGTTAGATTATTTATTATATTTGAATGCATCCATACAGTAGGCCCCCAAAATACATTTTACTGGTGGGCCCTATACACCCCAGTCCGATCCCATATCTGTAGTTTAAAGGCAGAGAAAGACTGAGGGAGGAAAAGCTGATTTAGAGGAAAGGCTGCTATCGGATAAATTGCAGCCATACCCCTACATTTTGGCCAGTCAATAAGTGGAGTTGTGGGGTAATAGTCCTAAGGGTACATCAGCTCAAGGTGTAGAGCTACAGAGCTGCTAATCCTCACAGTGAAGACAGGAAACCTGAAGCTGGAGTAGCCATCTCTAGCCCTGAAGCAGCTTGATACAGTGGTGAAACCAGGTTGGGACCACAAAGTCCGCCTGCTGTAGTGTATACCACAATAGTGGGTGTCATTAGGAATGACGCTGTGACTTGTTAAAGAAAGTACAAAGTGTGTGCAGAAAGTTGTGAGGAAGGAGATGCATTGCAGAGTCTGTAAAGTGTGAATGTCAACTTTAAGGGAGATTAAGAAGCTGTGTATTGCAGGGATCAGTAACCTCCCGCACTCCAGCTGTTTTGAAACTACAACTCCCAGAATCCTCCATTCACTTTTATAGGAGTTACAAGAATAGCTAAGCAAGAGTGCATGCTGGAAGTTGTAGTTGCACAGCAGCTGGATTGCCATAGGTTGCAGACCCCTGGTTTATTGTCTTTGGAGTTGGGAAAAATCCCAGAACATGAGAAAGTAAGCATGTTGCCACTTTGCCAGTTAAGGACACAGTGTACCTATTTAACCTGCCTCTGACTAAGGGCTCATGGACACTCCATTGTCCAGCTGTGCCCGTATTATGGCACGCAAATAGTGGTTCCGAAATATACAGGCACCAGACATTTGTGCACCACATCACAGATGTGGACTCATTCACTTGAACGGTACAGAACGCAATTTTTTTGCAGTGTGGACCGTCGGATGCTCATTCAAGTGAATAGGTCGCGCGTTCGCATACGGCTATCTGTCGTTCAGTGCGCATGCATTGTGGACCGCAATTTGCAGCCCACAGCATGACCCCAGCTGGCACATGTTCGTGTCCATGAGCGCTAAGTCTATACCCCACTGAGAGACTGTTGTAACCATATGCTAGTTGCCACATCTGAAACTATTAAGCCAGTTGCCTCTTTTGAGAACTCTATAACTGTCAAACTTGCTACTTGAGAACGGTACAGTCACTGTCCTGGGTTACATCTGTGTCCATCTAATTCCTTCTTAGAGTTGGAAGCCACACATACCGCACAGGCCCAAAATGATCTTATTCGTAACATCTGACCCCCTTATGAGTGGACCAACTGTAGGAAAGAGAAGAGATTGTTTATGGTGTAATGGCTGCAATTTCTCCATTGCCTTCTTGTAGATGGTCCTAACAATTGCACATATGACTAGTGTTGAGCGCGAATATTCAAATTACGAATATTTATCTCGAATATCGCAACTTCGAGAATAGTGCTATATATTTGCTATATCAAATATATTTGTCATTTTTTAACATCTGAAAACATGATTTCTCCCTGCTTCTTGCTTGTGGGCCAATGAGTCATTGGCCCAGAAGCAACTTAAGCTGGGAGGAATCATGACTTTAGAAGGGAAAAATGATGAATATTCAAAAAAATATATATATATTCGATATAGTGCTATATATAAATTTTTTAGAATATTCATAATATTCTAAAAGAACAATATATAGCAATATAGCGAATATTCAAAAAACGAATATAGAGCAATTTAGCTAATATAGTGCTATAATCTTTTTTTTTCTAATAGTTGTATTTTTTTTCTGAAGTTCAGATTGTAATTTTTTTCCCACTATTAAAAAAAAGATTATAGCTCCATATTAGCTAAATTGCTCTATATTCGTTTTTTTTTTTTTTTTTAAATATTCGCTATATTGCTATATATTCTTGTTTTAGAATATTACGAATGTTCTGAAAAACGAATATAGCACCATATTAGCTATATTGCTCTATATATTTGTTTTTTAGAATATTCGTCATTTTTTTCCATCTGAAGTCATGATTCCTCCCTGTTAAAGTAACTTAAGCAGGGAGGAATCATAACTTCAGATGGAAATAAATGATGCATATTCTAAAAAATGAATATATAAAACTATATTCTATAGTGCTATATATTCGTTTTTGACCCACACCTGTATTGATTGCATAATATGAGCATATTACGCGATCATTAACTTGCCGATTTTTCAAGTAAAAATTAAATGTAGAATATGATGAATTTTCGAATTCGCGAATATTCGACAAAATATTCAAGAATTATCGCAAATTTGAAGATGACCCCTGCTGCTCATTACTATATAGGATCAATAGTGATGAGCAGCAGGGGGAATATTAGAATTTGCAATATTTCACAAATATTTGGTAGAATATTCATCATATATTTGAGAATTCGAGAATTCGAGATTATTTTCTTGATCGTGAAAAATTGGCAGTTTAATATCCGTGTAATGCGCTCGAAATACAGGCGTGGGTCACTTTGGCTAAATTTTTCAAGCTGCTAGAAGTTTCCTGAGACTGGATAAAATGGTTGGCACGGCAGAACATTACAATAGCTTTATATGCAGGTAGAGTGCTCCAATATATTTGCGATTGTAAAATCGACACCAATGATGCAAATATTTTGGCGCAATACATGCAATTTCACATTTTAACAGGTCTGACTACCTATTAGTGATTGGTGTACTAAGTATTGTTGTGAACTTGTGACATCACAGCACTATGTATGTAGCATGTATGTATGTATGGACAGCAGCTACACTATATCACTATCTAACCTACACTGACTATCTCCTACTAACTATCTGTATTATACAGAACAGACCAAAAGTTTGGACACACCTTCTCATTCAAAGAGTTTTCTTTATTTTCATGACTATGAAAATTGTAGATTCACACTGAAGGCATCAAAACTATGAATTAACACATGTGGAATTATATACATAACAAAAAAGTGTGAAACAACTGAAAATATTTCATATTCTAGGTTCTTCAAAGTAGTCACCTTTTGCTTTGATTACTGCTTTGCACACTCTTGGCATTCTCTTGATGAGCTTCAAGAGGTAGTCACCTGAAATGGTCTTTCAACAGTCTTGAAGGAGTTCCCAGAGATGCTTAGCACTTGTTGGCCCTTTTGCCTTCACTCTGCGGTCCAGCTCACCCCAAACCATCTCGATTGGGTTCAGGTCCGGTGACTGTGGAGGCCAGGTCATCTGGCGCAGCACCCCATCACTCTCCTTCATGGTCAAATAGCACTTACACAGCCTGGAGGTGTGTTTGGGGTCATTGTCCTGTTGAAAAATAAATGATGGTCCAACTAAATGAAAAACCGGATGGAATGCCGCTGCAAGATGCTGTGGTAGCCATGCTGGTTCAGTATGCCTTCAATTTTGAATAAATCCCCAACAGTGTCACCAGCAAAGCACCCCCACACCATCACACCTCCTCCTCCATGCTTCACGGTGGGAACCAGGCATGTAGAGTCCATCCGTTCACCTTTTCTGTGTCGCACAAAGACACGGTGGTTGGAACCAAAGATCTAAAATTTGGACTCATCAGACCAAAGCACAGATTTCCACTGGTCTAATGTCCATTCCTTGTGTTCTTTAGCCCAAACAAGTCTCTTCTGCTTGTTGTCTGTCCTTAGCAGTGGTTTCCTAGCAGATGTTCTACCATGAAGGCCTGATTCACACAGTCTCCTCTTAACAGTTGTTCTAGAGATGTGTCTGCTGCTAGAACTCTGTGTGGCATTGACCTGGTCTCTAATCTGAGCTGCTGTTAACCTGCGATTTCTGAGGCTGGTGACTCAGATGAACTTATCCTCCGCAGCAGAGGTGACTCTTGGTCTTTCTTTCCTGGGGCGGTCCGCATGTCATCCAGTTTCTTTGTAGTGCTTGATGGTTTTTGTGACTGCACTTGGGGACACTTTCAAAGTTTTCCCAATTTTTCGGCCTGACTGACCTTCATTTCTTAAAGTAATGATGACCACTCGTTTTTCTTTACTTAGCTGCTTTTTTCTTGCCATAATACAAATTCTAACAGTCTATTCAGTAGGACTATCAGCTGTGTATCCACCTGACTTCTCCATAACGCAACTGATGGTCCCAACCCAATTTATAAGGCAAGAAATCCCACTTATTAAACCTGACAGGGCACACCTGTGAAGTGAAAACCATTTCAGGTGACTACCTCTTGAAGCTCATCAAGAGAATGCCAAGAGTGTGCAAAGCAGTAATCAAAGCAAAAGGTGGCTACTTTGAAGAACCTAGAATATGACATATTTTCAGTTGTTTCACACTTTTTTGTTATGTATATAATTCCACATGTGTTAATTCATAGTTTTGATGCCTTCGGTGTGAATCTACTATTTTCATAATCATGAAAATAAAGAAAACTTTTTGAATGAGAAGGTGTGTCCAAACTTTTGGTCTGTACTGTATATGTGAGCTAACTAACTAACTAACTAACTAATGTAATGATGCAGGAAAGCACAGAGCACAGCAATGTCACTGCTCTCTCTCTCTCAGATCTGCAAAAAAACTGCAGAAAATGGCTGCTGGGGAGGTTCTTATATAGTAAGGGGTCGGCAACTTTCCTATTGGTTGCTAGGGATGTTGCTAAGCTCAGACAAAGACATTGCAGCCTTCTCATTGGCCCACAAGCAAGAAGGGAGGTTACTAATGAAAAAAAAAATCTAGAATATTTGCGATTACGAATATACAGTCAGGTTCATAAATATTGGTACACCGACACAATTTTAACATTTTTGGCTCTATACACCACCACAATGGATTTGAAATGAAACGAACAAGATGTGCTTTACCTGCAGATTGTCAGCTTTAATTTAAAGGTATTTACATCCTAATCAGGTGAACGGTGCAGGAATTACAACAGTTTGCATATGTGCCTCCCACTTGTTAAGGGACCAAAAGTAATGGGACAAATGGCTTCTCAGCTGTTCCATGGCCAGATGTGTGTTATTCCCTCATTATCCCAATTACAATGACCAGATAAAAGGTCCAGAGGTCATTTCCAGTCTGCTATCTGCATTTGGAATCTGTTGCTGTCAACTCTCAAGATGAGATCCAAAGAGCTGTCACAATCAGTGAAGCCATCATTAGGCTGAAAAAACAACAAACCCATCAGAGAGATAGCAAAAACATTAGCGTATTAAGTTCTGTTTCTTTTATCTTTTTTTATTTTAAAACTGGTATTTGTAGCATTGTATTTGTATGTCATTGTACTTTTATATTTTGATAACTGTATTTTTGTGTGCACCGACCTGTGGATATTAAAACTTCACTTCAATAGGAGAGTTAATTTGTTTGTTAATTGTGTCGGTGACATAAAGACATTCTTGGGGGGTTCCAAATACTAACTGAAAAGAATGGTGTGGTATTAAATTGGGGAGCAAATCCTGCACTTGTGACCCGTTGCTAATGACGATCCCCAGCTAAAATGCATACAGTGGAGGATGCCCGCAGCGAACCACAAGTACCACAATGGACATCATACACAAGGTAGCAATTATGTGGATGTGATAATCAATCTAACAATATAACAAAATAATAGCAAAGACAGGTGCACTCTGCGGTCTTACTAAACCCTCAAACTGATTTTAAAATTGAGAGATTAGTCAACATGTCCTACTGTGTAGGACACGTCTGAGCCCGAGCACCGCGCCAGGTCTCTAAAGTAGCTCAGGCTCTCAATTTTAAAATCAGTTTGAGGGCTTAGTAAGATCGCAGAGTGCACCTGTCCTTGTTATTAGATTGTTATACTGTTTATCACATCCACACAATTGCTATCTTGTGTAGGATGTCTATTGTGGTACTTGTGGTTCGCTGCGGGCATCCTCTACTGTATGCATTTTTGCTGGGGATCGCCATTAGCAACGGGTCACAAGTGCAGGATTTGCTCCCCTGTATATATGCACAACTGCATGTGGGTTTGAGCACTTCCTGCATGTTTAATACCACGCCATTCTTTTCAGTATGTATATATAGAGATTCCTGGAGGTGTATAAACTCCAATTTAAATGTGCCTGCTTTCCATCTACAGGCCACATTTAGGTGCACCTGTGAGGCCTGGGCCATATCAGCCAGTCTTGAGTGGGACTCGCAGACTCCTCCCTCCTCCCATTGCAAGCATGGTTACATGCTGGAGGTAACTGGTGAGCTGTTTGTGAGTCGGCCTCATGCTCCTGTAATTTGCCCACTGGCTCCTGGTATTTGCCCATACGGCTCAGGTAGGAGAGTGTTAGGTCTCGGGCTACTTGAGAAACCTTGGCGCGGTGCCCGGGCTAATCTCTCAATTTTAAAATCAGTTTGAGGGTTTAGTAAGACCGCAGAGTGCACCTGTTTTTGCTATTATTTTGTTATAGGGTTCCAAATACTGCATTTGCATCCGTCTTACTGTAATACAATAGTTAATCAGTTTTTTTCATTCTGTGTGTGACCTATAGCCATTTTTTTGGGTGAAATACACCTCCTTTGCATCCGTGACACAGAAATACAATAATTAATTTGTCTATTAATTCTGTGGGTGACATGAACAATTTTTTGGGGTTACTGACTGTCAAAAAATAAGGGGAGCACCAAATAAGAGATGTGGGCGTGGTGCTACTGGGGTCATTGGTGGTGGAGCTCCTGCTGCAGGGAGAGGATGTTGTCGATCTGTGCCAGCTATGTGCCCAAATTAAACCGTTTCCTATGGTGCAAGCAGGTGACAAGACGTTCTGCGTCATTTTGTAGGCCCGAATGCGGCTCTAAGAATGGAGAGGCCAGAACAAGTACAGGCAATAGTAGATTGGATGGCTGACAGTGCCTCCAGTTCCTTTACATTGTCTTCCACCCAGTCCACTACTGAAAGCGCAGAGTCCGCACCGGCGGCCCAAGGGCATCTGTCCTCCACCTCAACCCCTTGCAAATCAGCCAAGCAGTCTGAGCCCCATGTCATGCAGCAGTCTCTTATGCTTTTTGATGACTCTGCTGGCGAGGTTACCGTGGGTCATCCACCTATCCCTGCTCAGAAGTGACAGAGATTGAGTGCACTGATGCCCAGCCACTTATGTTTGAGGATGAGGATGTAGGAGGACCATCGCAGCATGTCTCTGAAGATGATGTTGAAAGACAGGTGTCAACTGCTCTGGCTTTCTGCACTGTGCAGACTGGCAAGGAGGGCAGGGGTGAGGAATGGCTGGTAGATGATGTGGAGGATGATGAGGTCCATGGCATCCAGGTCCTCTGAGTGACATGTGCAGTTTGGAGGAAGAGGTGAGGGTCACGCACACTAGTCGCACAGGAAAAGAGGGAGCAGGTTGCTAAAGCTGAGCAACTGGCCCCTTGCCAGTGCACCTGCTACTGCCCACTGCGCTGAGGGACAGAGCACACCAAAGCCAGCTCAAAGGAGTTCCCTGGCATGGTAGTTCTTCAGACAATGTGCTGACGATAAGACATGGGTTGTTTTTTGCACGCTGTGCAATCAGAGCCTGAAGTGAGGCATAAATGTTCTAAACCTGAGGACTACCTGCATGACCAGGCATCTAAGTGCAAAGCATCTGCTGCAGTGGCATAGACAACTGAAAATCCATAAAAGATCTGAGGCTCCTTCTGCTCCCTCTTCTGCTGTGCTCTCGGCCAAGATCCTGTGAATCCCTCAAAGATAAGAAGTCTTCTGCTAGAGCACTCAAGCCCTGGTGGCCCCACATCCTGTGTCTGATCCTGAACCTATGCAGATAAACCTTCTTAGGCCTCATGCACACGACCGTTGTGTGCATCCGTGGCCGTTGTGCCGTTTTCCGTTTTTTTTCACTGACCCATTGACTTTCAATGGGTCCGTGGAAAAATCGGAAAATGCACCGTTTGGCAGCCGCATCCGTGATCCGTTTTTCCTGGCCGTGAAAAAAATATGACCTGTCCTATTTTTTTCACGGCCAACGGTTCACGGACCCATTCAAGTCAATGGGTCCGTGAAAAAACACGGATGCACACAAGATTGTCATCCGCGTCCGTGATCCGTGTCCATGATCCGTGTCCGTTTTTTCCTATCATTTCAATGGCAAACTTGACTTAGATTTTTTTTTCATTTTTCATGTCCGTGGATCCTCTAAAAATCAAGGAAGACCAACGGACGAAAAAACGGTCACGGATCACGGACCTACGGACCACGTTTTTGCGGACCTTAACAAAAAACGGTTGTGTGCATGAGGCCTTAGGCTGTTGGTTGAGGAAAGACGGCACCATCTCTCTTCTGGTCTTTGCCTATAGTGTGGTGGTTTCCGCTATCCTGATCACATCTGTCCTAGGAAGCCGGATTTTAATATGCTCAAAAATGAAAAATGAGTTTTGGGGGGGTGACAGAAGCCCTTTAATGGTACAGCAGCGACTGCAGTTGGACTGTCAGAAACTTGTCCAGGATGGGTTCAGCTTCTAAGCAAGCTAATTTCTAATTCTGAATAGTTTTCTCATGACAACATATTCAGCTATGGATACCTCACAATGGAGCAGAGAACAAGGAGGAAGAGGGGTCTGAGCAGGAGAAGAATAAGCTGTTGATGATGATGACAAAGACACTGTATTTCTCAGGATGAGGGCTGGCTGCCACAAAGCAGACCAGGGGAAGGAGGACAGACTTGCTCTGATTGGGAATGTTTGCTAGTTCTATTTTTCCAGAGGGTCCAGTGATGCCGCCTCATGTGCTGCAATAGAGCCCGCCATTCAGGGTTTTACACTCTTTAGGAAAGACATGGCAAACAGAAAAGGCAGTGGTGTGTGCCTATATGTGAGGAGTGATATGAAGTGTGAAAGAGGAAATTATGGGTGAGGATGTTGAAACCTTGTGGGTGAAATTACAAAAGGAAATAAACTCTGTAAAAAATAATAACATAGTAACATAGTTTATAAGGTAGAAAAAAGACATCTGTCCATCCAGTTCCACCTGTTATCCTGCAAGTTGAACAAGAGTAAAAAAAAAACCTGTGAGGTAGAAGCCAATTTTCCTCATTTTAGGGAAAAAAAAACCTTCCCGACTCCAATCAGGCAATGAGAATAACTCCCTGGATCAACGACCAATACTTGGTATAATCTATAGACCTCCTAATATCACAGAGCTTTCCCTGATCAAAGTCCCTAGTATTCTGCAACATCATTTTTTTCTATTCTTTCCCTACACCAGGGCTGGCCAACCTGCGGCTCTCCAGCTGTTGTAAAACTACAATTCCCACCAGGCCCTGCTGTAGGTTGATAGCTGTAAGCAGTCTGGGCATGCTGGGAGTTGTAGTTTTGCAACAGCTGGAGAGCCGCTGGTTGGCCATCCCTGCCCTACACTGTCTCTGTTCCTAGAAGAGATGCTCGCTTGCGGCTCTGCATACTGTATAATATTGTATTCTATCAGACACTGCACACACCCATCCACCCTCATCAGCAGCTAAACACAAAATGATATGCTGCTCATCTGCAAGGGCATTTCCCTGCCTGCTGCCCCACTGATTGACTGATGAGGCTGTTTGATGAAAAACTGCGAAACATTGCATTGCCAATTTTACATATTAAATTCAGTACACTATTAAAGGGGTTGTGTCACTTCAGCAAATAACATTTATTATGTACAGAAAGTTAATACAAGGCACTTACTAATGTATTGTGATTGTCCACATTGCCTCCTTTGCTGGCTAGATTCATTCTTCCATCACATTACACTGATCGTTTCCATGGTTATGACCACCCTTCAATCCAGCAGCAGTGGTAATGCTTGCAAACTATAAAAAAAAAAGCACCAGCCTATGTGCACTCACACCAAATAAGCCAGCACCTTTTCCATTTTCCACCACTGATGGATTGCAGAGGGTCATGACCATGGACACGAGCAGTGTATAATGTGATGGAAAAATGAATCCAGCCAAAAAAGGAGGTAATATGGACAATCGCATTACATTAGTGCCTTGTATTAACTTTCTCTACATGATAAATACCACTTGCTGAAGTGAGACAGCCCCTTTAAGCACCACAGGGCAAGGAAGATGAAGACTGGATCATATGACCCTGGGCGCACAGGCTTGTTTATAATGTAAGCCGTGTACCGGGGCGGGCTCCCCAGGATACAGCGAAGTCACAGACAAGGAAAGCGACACTGACACCAGCTTAATATGCAAGAACAGAAACTTTACTTTGGCAAAAGTAATAACACAAGAATAACCGCAATAATACAAACATGCACAGAAAATGCTATATCCCGGACCCATAGTTACTGTCCCTGCCCACTGGACAGGCCTAGCCGATGGTGGACACAGCAGAGCCTGCAAAGTCAATACTGTGCCGCAGAACAGTTCTGTACAACCTGGCAATCACACAACCCTAACTATCTATCTAGTTTCAGGCCTAGGCTTAGTCTCTGTTGCTTCAGGCGCCACTAGTATAAAGCAAGGAGTAAACAGGTGTGCTGACCTGCGTCTGTTTTGGGCCCTAGGATGCCGCTTACCCGGGATGGCCACCAAGCTCTCAGCAACCGTGCTGCCTTGCTTGATGATAAGGCTTTCTGTCCACACATTGGAACTGGTCTTCCTGGGACAACCTCTCTTTTAAAGAGCTGGATCCAGTAAGGGGGCAACAGCTACTCTCCTTTCTTTGAGTGTCCATTCACTGCCAGACATCCGCAAGCCAGGATGGAATCGGATTCAATCCCTCACAGCACAATCCTTCCACCGTGTCAGATCAGCTCAGACTTCCTGGTTTTCAGAAGCAGCTTGCATGAGTCATCATCTGCTTTGCATATGCAGATCCCAGAGTGTACTGACTGTAGCTGCAAAACAGTGGCCTCTAGTGCCCGGAATGTCAAATGACAGCTCCAATACAATCTAGGCATAAACATTACACAGGCAGCGCTTTTCCACAATCTCACAACAATGCCTTGTAATCAGCCTCATAGCTAATAAGGAGATATAATATAGACATGTCTCATAGGCACTATGTGAGATGCCAACTTTGAGCTCAGTCACTGATGCAATTAGACACACAAGGCAGCAGCCAGTTTAGGGTCATAAAAGGACAGTGTTGGGCACTTGGAAGATATTTTTAGTTAGGATGATTATATACTCGATAGAAAGATGGGTTTTTAATATTAAGATAGGGTCAGTTAGTGTTCTGTGTGTCTGCTATAGGACTCGAGCTATTCTCAAACAGTTGAAACAAATAGACTCTGCTGCACTGCACATCAGATTGTAAGGAGATTGTGCTCTTTTTATTGTGCAGGAGCCAGCTAGAAGCCCAAATAATTACATTCATTCTACTGGCTGATGAAATTTGAAGCATTATAGTTGCACTGGACACTGTGGCCGCAGACAAGGTCTAATGGTCAGAGTAGAATGTGCACATTTCAGATGTTATGTGGCTAAGAAGGCTTTCCTGGATTTGCAGCGACAGAAAGTTCTGGAATTCCACCGTACATATGCTGGAACATCTGTATGAACGGCAGAAACTGATCAAAAATGATATCAAGCACCGTCTATAATTTTGAGCTCAGACAGTGTCAGCTCATCAGGGACATGAAAAGGCTACCAGATTTGTAAGTAGGAACAACATCAGTAGAGATAAGCAAAGTTTTGAAAAGTTTGATTCTGCTGATTGGCCAAATTTGACAAAAAAAAAAATATTTTTTTTGTAGCGGGTGCAGGGACGGTGCAAGGATTTTTGCCTCCCTAGGCAAAGATCCATTTTGCCACCCCCTCATGTCACTCACTCACTGACAGACAGACACGCACTCAGACACTCACTGAATGACGTACACAGAAACTCACTGACAGACACCATACACTCACTGACAGACACACATACACTCAGACACTCACTGAATGACGTACACAGAAACTCACTGACAGACATACTCACTGACAGACACACATACACTCACTGACAGACAGACACACACTCATTCACTAACAGACACTCACTGACAGACATACACCTACCCACTGAAACACACACACACACACACACGGAAACTCACTGACAGACACTCACTGGCAGACAAACACACACATATAATCACTGACAAACACACAGACACTTACTGACCGACAGACATCCACACTCACTGACATACACACACACACACACACACACACAGACACTCAATACAGACACATATACATTTACTGACAGAAAGACAGACATACATACACTCACTCACTGACATAAATACACAGGCAGATATTCAATCAGTCAAACACTTAAACACTCCCCTCCCTTGGGTCCAGTGTGGTTCAGCTCCTCAGTCCTCCAGCGTGCCGTTTAGCATGCCAGGGCCGGAATGACATCATATTCCGACATCACAGAGGGCGCACGAGGGAGGAGTGGGGAGCTGCTCTGCCATATTTAAGAAGGACCTCCACCTCCTGGCCCCCTGTAACGCTGCTGGGGATGGCTCAAGAGCCGCTCGCCCTGTCACCCAGGGCTGCAGCCCTAGTCATGGGGAACCCACCAGGGCGCCCCCAGCAGGCCGGTGCCCTAGGCG
Organism: Bufo gargarizans; assembly: GCF_014858855.1. Lineage (NCBI taxonomy): Eukaryota > Metazoa > Chordata > Amphibia > Anura > Bufonidae > Bufo > Bufo gargarizans. The sequence goes on along the minus strand of NC_058081.1, from coordinate 7,381,032 downwards.
AACGCCTAGTTCACCTATATGGTTGCCCCGGCCCTGAGCGAGTGCAATGACAGGGAGCTGCAATATCGCTGCCCCATTCCCCCCCCCCCTCCCCCATTGAAATCTTTAGATTCAGTGTGTAAAAACTGTGTAAAATTAACATTAAATAAAAATTAAATCAAACCTACCGCCTCCATTTGCTTGCGACGGCCCGGCACCCACTATCTTGCTTGAAGATCTGGCGCAAAACCACGGTCGGCACGAGATTACATCATGTTGCCGGTCAGCATGGTGACGTCATATTTCACCACACATGGGATTTTGGCCGAGATCTTTAATCAAGATGGCAGCTGGTGGCCCATCTCGAGCAAATGGAGGAGGTAAGCATGATTTTTTAAGTTTTTTACATTATTTCAGGTTAAATTTATTCCCTAAAACGTAGCACAAGGAAATTCAGCTTCGAGGCAAATCTAATTTATTCAGAAATTCGGATCAAATTCCACATCTTAGGATTCAATTCGCTCATCTCTAAACATCAGAATCAACAAAGTCATCCCCTGATATTCATATGCTCACATTAATGCAACAATGAATGATGGAAGAACTACTTCCACATCTTGGTTGCCACCAAATACATTAAAAACTATCTTCGGTCTCATGAACAACAAAGAGTCCTGTAAGTAATATGGCCCCACAAAGCCCTGATTTCAACATCATCCAGTCTTTATGGGATTACATGGAGACACAGAAGAATTTGAGCAAGCCTACATCCACAAAAGATCTGTGGTTAGTTCTCCAAGATGTCAGGCACAACAATTTTTATGCTGAGTTCCTTCCTTGCTATTCCTGGTTACAAGTGTTGAATCAAAGTATCCGAAGTGGACTTTCATCCACATTTCAGAGAAACTCTGATTCCTAGTTTCCTAATGCTTTGTGTTAACAAATTGATTTCCCTTGAAATGAAGGTTAAAGAAAAATCATACTCACCTCACCTCATCTTGATTGAAGGTCCCAAGTGAAATCTTGTGCATGGTGTTTAGAGATGAGCGAATTTCTCAACAATTCGATTCGGTCGGTTTGCCAAATTTTCAGAAAAGATTTGATTTGATTCAAATTTATTTGTGGTGAATTGCATTAAAAAGCAACAATTGCAGAGAGCCTGTATAGTGGTGTAGAACACTGTGTTTTGCATAGGGTGTCTACTGTTAGTGAAACAATTCTGTGAGTCAGTATGACATGGAGATGACAGGCGTCGCTCTTAGAATTACTTACACACTTTACTCATTTATTACTTCACACTTTACTCATTTGGTCAAATACGGGGCCCAAACTGACCAAATAACTCAAGTGTGACTTACAGGTCAATGTTAGCACCAGGTATAAAGAACCACGCAGAGGACCAAGATCCTACTGTACCGTGAAAGAGCACACTCCTCTTACACCGCCATCAGCTGATTCCACATAGATTTCTACTAATCTATTAAACACTTATACAAGTAGAGCCCCCCCCCCCCCCCCCCCCCCAACAGAGTGGAGAGGGTGTCAGCAGTAAGTTTGTGTTGACGTCACTTATTATTTTGCTCTTCCTCTGATCCGTCAGAACAATAACACCCAAAAAACATATCCTCTCTGTGGAGCATCCGCCTTCACTTGTGGAGCATTTGGTCAGTAATCCATCAGTATTGCTAAAAGCTAAAAAACAACAGGAGTGGATCCAAAACAGAGATGACACGTGAATGGAATATTTGCATGTCTTCTGTGTTTTGTACCCACTCCTGCTTTTGGCTACCAAATCATAAGCCAATTCTGATGTAAAATAGTGATCATGTCATAAAGTCCTTATAGCTGCTACACAGACAGAATCCATTGTGCGTCTACTTTTTCCTTCCTTCTGACAGATCAAAATAAGGGTCAAATAAATGATGATGTCAACCAGGTCAAAAAGGCAAAATAGTGGCCCAGTCATGAAGTGGGGAGGGCAGGAACAGTATGAGAAGTCCACAGAGTGGCCCTATGACAGAGTGGTGAGGTAGCAGCAGCATGAGGAGACTACAGAGTGTCCCAGTGACATAGTGTTGAGGTGGCAGCAGCAAGAGGAGATCACAGAGTGGCCCAGTGACATAGTGTTGAGGTGGAAGGAGTATGAGATGACTACAGAGTGGCCCAGTGACATAGTGCTGAGGTAGCAGCAGCATGAGGAGACCACAAAGTGGCCCAGTGACATAGTAATGAGCTGGAAGCAGCATGAGGAGACCACAGAGTGGTGATGTGGCAGCAGCATGAAGAGACCACAGAGTGGTGATGTGGCAGCAGCATGAGGAGACCACAGAGTTGCCCAGTGACATAGTGGAGAGGTGTAGGGCAATACTAGTACCAGCTGAAGATGGTGGGTGACTGTAGGAGCACCTGGCAGCAGGTGTGGCATCAGGTGTGTGGCAGCATCAGAATAGTAGATGAAGCAGATATCCAGAAGAAACAGTTCTCTTTTGTCAAAGTGTAGGTGTGACACCATGGATGATCCAATCTGATGCATCAGGCACTGGTGTTTGAAAATCCTGGCTGATCCATGCCGAATTCATCTTCACAAAGGTCAGTTTCTCCACATTTTGTGTGGACAGGCGAGTTTTCCTTGGGGTAACAATGGCCCCCGCTGCACTAAACAACCGCTCTGATGCCACACTGCTGGCCGTGCAGGAAAGCTTGTCTAGGGCTAACACTCAGCCAGTTGTGGCCACAAATCGAGTTTGGGTGACCAGTATTCCAGGGGGTCTTTGATGTGGAGTGGCAGGGTGCACTCCAAGTATGCCACAACCTGCTGGTTCACGTTCTGCGCTATGTCTACCTGCTGCTACTGGTGAGTAGTTTCTTCAGTAGGAGGGTGACTCTAGACGTAAGTTGCTGCTGATGAAACTGGTACTACTACTCCTGCCCCTCCAACCCCCTTCCCCCCAACAGCCATGGGAGTAGAATGTGAGTGCAGAGGGCCCACCCGGTCAGAACTGCGTGAGTATGGGCGATGGCGCACATAGGCAGCGGCCAACTGACTACATAGAATGTCTCAATAGTAGTTCAGTTTGTTCTCCCTCTCAGCGGGTGTAAGAAAGGCCCCCATTTTGGACTGGTAGCGAGGGTCTAACATGGTGGAGAGCCAGTAGTCATTCCAAAATTTGTCTGTCACTACGCAAGCAACTGTGCATGCATCAGGCTGTGTCATATTTAGAAAAAATCCAGTTTGGCCATGCTGTATGCAGAGAGCAAAAATCTGTGCATACAAAGAGCAAAACTCTAACTGATTTCTTATTTGGCACTGTCTCTGCCCATACCATAGGTGAATATGCTTGTGGGGGACATTAATTAAGACTGGCGGTGTCAAGTCCCACTGTGCTGCCAGCGGAAGCAGCAAAGTTATGTAGAGGTAAGGCCTCTACAAACAGTAAGTTTGACGCTTCCCCCAACAGAACGTGAAACAGACTTAAATCTATGGCAACTCCTTTCCATTTTCCATGCCAAAAAAGGAGTAGAAAATTATAAAAGAGATGGGCCTGATGGCCTGACTCCACGTCCCCTTTTTCTCAAATGTTGCAGCAAAAATGGCTTACAACAAAATCAGTGACTTTAATATGCCACACTGTGGTGTTTATGAGTTCATAAATGTTCCAATAATGAAAAATAAAATAAAAGCTACAGACTTTATACTGCACAGGGGTTGACCAACACGCTACAGTGAAGCAGATCACCTCCACAATGAACCAGAGGTCTACCAGACATACACTGACAAGCAAAAGGGTAACAATGTTTTGAACTTTTGACTTTCAGGCTCCATATCTCACCATCCACTACAGCCTCGAATGTGAGACTGCTATCATCTTGGCTATCTCATACATAAATTGTACTTGCAACTATTTAGCATATAATTAATTATGCAGATTCTCGAGGCGCAGCCATAAAGATAACTTCCCAAGAATAGAGAAACAGCATCATCCAGCTCATCGATAGCAGTATCTAAACCAAAAATTGCCAAACAGCATCATGTGAGTACCATGATAGTTGTCCATCCATTCCAAAGCCAAAAGGTGAATGTCCAGGCAACAAGTCGGCTCATCACAAGGTGTATCAGTTCTGGTGCTACAAACACGGCAATGGAAGTGGCTCGCATGCTTCGTAATAGTGACATTACAGATATCCTTGCAAGAACTGTGTGATGCGCATTACACAAGTCTGGAATGTTGGCTTGAAAAAAGGTGAAGAAGCCTTGAATTTAATATCTTCATAAGAAGAGTTTGCTCGAGTTTGCAAAAAAGTACAAACAGTGGACAGTAGAAGATTGGAAATGGGTGATTTGGAGCGAATGAAATTAAAGTCAATAGACTCTCTGATGGGTGCAAATGGGTCTGGAAGAAACAAAGGAAAAGGGGGCTAATGGATCGAGAAATTGGAGGAACTGTCAAATTCGGTGGAGGAAGCCTGATGCTGTGAGGCTGTTTCACAGCCAAAGACGTTGGATACTTAACCAGGATCGACGGTGGCCTCAATGCTGAGCTATATATGAGTATCCTACAAGACAAGTAACTTTGTATATGTACTATGGGTATGAAAAGGACGACATAGTGTTCAAGCTGGACAATGACCCGAACCCTATGTTGAGATTGGCAAAGAAATGATTCAATGACAATGAAGTAGAAGTGCTGGATTGGCCTCCACAGTCTCCCGACCTCAACTCAATCGAACACTTGTGGGTAGAGTTGAAGAAAAAGCTGTATTTGTACCCAAGTGAGTCAACCAGTATGCACCAATATTGGGAACGTGTAGAAGAGACCTGGGAACAGATTTTGGTTGAGACATGCTTGAATCTGATCGAGAGCATGCCCGGAAGGATTTAGGCAGTGTTGAAATCCAAAGGTTGATTTATAAAATACTAACAAAATAATAAAAATGTAAATTTATAATTTTAGGAGCAAAACAGTAACAATGCAGTTAAGTGACAAGAATCTGTATAACTAATCATATGCTAAATAGCTGCAAGTCCAATTTATGTATGAGATAGCCAAGAAGATTGTCTATAAAATTATGGTAAACACCAAACCTATATCCCCACCTATAATCAACCCATATACACCACAGAATAGAACACCAATAGAAGTATATGTGGTTCAATAATAAATAATAGGCTAATCACACATGCATCATTTTTATAGTATCAAATTTGTATTAAACATATATTACAGACATGATTGGCATACACAAATAAATTAAAAAGGTTAAAAACACCAACACAGTAGGGTTTGCTTAACTGTTGTTTAAGACATACACTGACGAGCAAAAGGGAAACAATGTTTAGAACTTCTGACTTTCAGCCTCAATATCTTACCATCCACTATAGCTCCTAACATGAGACTACCATCATTTTGAAAACACCAACATAGTGGTGGTGACCACATGGCAGGATCAATGCAATAAAGTGCAAGTGCAAAAAGTATTTTTAGGGAGGTACTAAAAAGTGAAGATTCAAGAGTATATAAATAAGTATTATACACACAGCCTAATGGTATGGCTATAAATAGTACAGATTAAATAACATGTAAAAATTAAGCAATGTAGTCTAAATGTCACAGATGTTCCCGCGACAGGTGGCAGGAGATCGGTGAGACTGGCAATACGTGGTTTGATCTGACATGTTTTCCGTTTGGATCAAATAACATCTGTGCTGTTTCTGGTGCTTGCCGCACCTTCTTTCCCCAGGTGTGACTATTATGGTCATTTAACCTTCTCTATTTATGGTTGTTTCTTCCACTATGCTATGCGGTTTATTGCATCTGTTTGAGCTGTGGATTGCTGGTGTGTGGATCTCAGCTGAGTGGATCTCGGCTGAATTCCTGGTGCTGCCACAGCCACTTGAAGTTAAGTGTTTTCTTTCCCATTTGTATTTTGTGTGGGTTATTTTGTGTGTTGCATTTCCCTGTCATTTGTATTAAGGCCTGAGGGAGACTCCTGTTCTTCCTTCCTTTTGGAGGAACAGAAACAGGTTGTCTCAGTCCTGACATTAGCACCAGGGTCCTAAAGGTTGAGTTAAGATTAGTGATGAGCGAGCATGCTAGGCCGAACTGCTGTTTGGCTAGAGCATCGCTATGCTCGGCAGATCCGAGTGCTCAGCCGAATAATTTGGGTACAATTTACTACAATGGAAGTCAATGGGAAAACCCCAGGCACCCCCTGCTTGGAAGAGAAGAGGGTGTCTGGTTAAAAAAAAAGGTTAGAAATTGATGGAAACCCCATCAAAATGGTTTGGAAACAGCATTAGGAGGAGAGCTGGATGCATCTTAGACTTCTATTGTGTACAACATACAACCACACAAAGGCTATATGTCAAAAGCCAGGTATGTGCCCACTCTATCTATGAGACAGATGACAGCCTTGTGTACCATGAGATATTCCAAACCAGCTCTTATCTGACTGAGAACCGGTAAACCTCAAAGTTATTTTCCATCTGTTGGATGGCTTGGGTGGACCTGCACACCTAGATCAATATCATTAGGGCGAAAAAAAAAGTTTTCTGATTGTCCTAACATATTATTCAATAATCTTTCTATACAGTTTTGTCATGTAAAAACTCATTTGCATAAACATGGGCATATGGGAAAGACATGCAAATGAGGAGAATCTGCCTTGTTTTTCACCTGTCATAAGACTATGAAAGCAGCGCCCTCTATTAGTTTCACAGTCTTATGAACAGTCTTATATTCTTGTCAGAAGACTATGAAACGAATAGAGGGCGCTGTTCATAACGCAATAGCACCATCTATTGGTTTCATAGTCTTCTATATTAGACTGAGTCTTGTGACAAGCTTATTAGTGTAGCCTTTTGCATGGAAAACTTGCAATAAAAATTTGCGATTAGAATATTCACGATCTGACACTGGGAAAGCTGGGTAATAACACAGTGATAAAATCTGACACTGGGAAAGTTGAGTTATAACTTTCCAGTGTCAGATATTATCAATGACTTAATACATAATTTTTTCATAATATTCACTATATTGCTATATATAAATTTTTTAGAATATTACGAATATTCTAAAAAAACAAATATAGAGCTATATAGCGAATATGATCTCAGCGAATATTCTTGTCATAACACTATGCAACTAATAGAGGAGGCTGTAATCATGACTCATGAACAGCGCCCTCTATTGCACTGGTCCCACAATTTCCCAGACATGAACCCAACTCAGCATCTGTTAAACCACCTTGATGGTTGTGTTTTCTCGCGCCCCCTCCAGCAGCTGTGGGACGCACTGCAGTCAGCAAGTCTCCAGGTACCTGTGACCACCTACCAGGGGCTTATTGAATCACCTCCAGCCTTTCTAGCTGCTGTCCCAGCTGTACATGGCGGTTACTCTGGATATTAGCTGGTGGGCACAATAGTGTGACTCGACTGTGTCTCTGATAGTTCATTCTGCCTCTACTGTATGACAGATTAAATAAAAAGAAACATTGGAATTTATCATTTATAAAACATTTCCAGTGCTCTTTGTCACAGATTAAAATAATGAGAGACTCTTCATGCAGAGAGGAAGGGGTCAAATCAAGTTATTAAAAATATAAAAATATACTTCTGTGTAGTTAACAAAATGGTGACAATTGGTGCTGTACGTTGCGTCTTCTTGTGGCCCTAAGCATAGGGTTAAAATTATCTGTTGTATGAACTACTGCATTAACTGTATTGTCTGTGATATTGGAAAAATATAGAATTAGAAACGCAGGGCAATTCAGATATGGGCTGACATGGGGAGTTTTTATTTTATTTTATTGATTGACTTTTTATAAAGATTTTATATGTCAAATTCAGCTTCCTATGAAATGAATAGGTACATTTTCAGAATTATCTTTAAGAATTATGACAATTAAATTTAGAAAAGTTTTCTTTAGTCTAGAAATATGTGTTTGCTCTTTAGGGAGCAATGAAATCTCTGTGGCTCATGATGGCCTTGTTATATCGTAACTCACCATCTATAAAAAGGATGCAAGTCACAGCATTGTGTCTGTATGACATAGACAGAGTCATATTAACAATCAGTTTTCCTATAGTGCAAGCAATATGGATCTGAAAGAGAGCAAAATGTCTAGATACGGTCATCTACTGTAAGTATGCTGCATTCTGGATTGTTTTAGATAGTTTGAAAAATCATATCTAATAGGAGTTTAGCAAAACTATTCTTTAGATAAACAATTTTATAGAATGTTTAAAAAAGTTCTGATTCGTCAAAAAAATATTCAGGAAAATCCTGATTCTAAAGGAGAGAAAGAGAGGCATGTACCCGGATCGAACCGCATGGTCGATTTGGACCTGAATCGAATTTTAGAAAATTTACTCATCTCTGTATCTAATGTGATAAAATGAAATACAGAAATTTGTGAGCTTAACAACGCAAAATTACCCGATTTTTCCTCAACAGCTAAAAGTCCGGACAATAAGGGTTTAATTGAGAGAAATTTGTTATCTTGAATAATATGTTATTTTGTTTGACCCGACTCAAGGGTCCTCCTTGTTAGATCCGCGTAGGAGGTGCAGTTGTTCTGCATTTTTCCATTCTCTAGTTTTAGGTCTTCATTTTACAACATGGATTGTAGAGGCTGGACTTGTTTCATACATATTGGCAGGGCTTGTTCATGTATCATGTCTAGGCCTGTGGTGGAAGTGGTGAGACAAGGAGAGAGACATCATCTCCACAGGTAGTAGTGTGCACATGGAGATGGACACTGTGAACCTGCTTCTTCCGACTGTGAACCTGCTTCTCTGATTCTGCAAACCAACAAAATAGTTCACTTACAGTATGATAGAAACAATACACATTTTTATTTTTAAAGGAACAAATTAAATAAAATTATTTTTGAAGGTCTAATGTGATCAGAGTTCTCTTGTTTTGATGATATGATAATAGATCTACTTACATGTAGGATAAACATCTGTATTAACACAATGACTTTTAATGTTTTGTTTTGTTAATGTTTTATTTTAATTTCATAATAATATAAAAAATAATGTTTGTTGATTGTTTATTACAAATCTGTCTAATAGCTATCTGGACCCAAGGCCGATGTCCTGCTAACAATATTAAAAAAATGAGGCAGCACTCTGGATTCCATGGAGAAATCTTTCATCCATTTTCAGTACTATATGTTGTCTAAAGGCCCTTCTACACTGCCCGATTGCCCCCAGATTATCGGGGACAAATGTTCATACATAGGCTCGTTCCTGATATTCTGCCTGTATAAAGGTGCCGCCAATCTCTTAATGAACTAACAAAGCGGTTGTTTATCGGGTGAAACAATTGCTCATGAGGGCACTAAATTATTGTTTGTGGGCAGCAGATTGTTCTTTCTAAACAGCATTCTGCTGCCCAGAAATAATGATTCTGTATGAGGATGAGGGATGGCAGTGGAGGGAATGTCTACGTGCCTTCTACTAGTTTTTTTTATGGAAAGGAACAATTTCTTCCTGACTTTCGCCTGCTCCATCGGGCCGTGTAAACCAGTCTTAAAAGTGGGTCACTGTCTCTTCATGGCCGTAACTTTTGACTTTGATGCGGTCCACTGCAGGCTTGTATCAGACACCTGGATTGTGCCAATGGAGTAAATATGAATTCAATAATTAAAGAATATTGTTCTTATTCTTGGTCTTTATCTTTAGGTGAAACCTTTATCATCTTCAGGTGTAACTTATCAGTGCTAGAATTCAGTATCTTCATCAGGACATTTATTCAACATTTTAAGCTAATGCAATCATTCTGGTCTTCATCATTATGCAGTATAACTCCACTGCTGTGACTGAAATCTTTCTTTTGGGTTTTCAAAATTTTCAAAGTATAAAGAACTTTTTCTTCATTTTGATGCTTCTAACTTACTGTGTGACTGTGTGTGGAAACCTCATCATCATCTTAGTGGTGTCCTACAGCCCATCGCTCCACTCTCCCATGTACTTCTTTCTAACACAGCTCTCCTTCTCAGATATCCTTCTTACCACCACTATAGTACCCAACATGCTCCGAGTTGTGTTGTATGATGGAAGTTATGTGTCTTTTATTGGATGTTTAACTCAATTTTATTGTTTTTCCGCCACAGAATCAATAGAATGTCTTCTCCTGACCGTGATGTCCTATGACCGGTATCAGGCCATCTGTAACCCTCTACATTATGTCTCTGTCATAAACATCACTTTTTGTGTAACAACAATATTTCTCTCTTGGTTGTTTGTCCTTTTTGTAATATTGATCATTTCAGTAACAATAAATCATTTGATATTCTGCGGGCCAAATATCATAGACCATTTCTTCTGTGATTTTGACCCAATTCTTGAACTTTCCTGTACAGACCCTTTTATAGTGAAGATGGAGAGTCGGTTAATAGCTGTTCCTCTGGTCATTTGTCCATTTATGGTTATTATCATTTCATATGTTTATATAATTGTCACCATACTGAAGATCCCCTCTGTGACCGGGAGGCAGAAGACCTTCTCCACCTGCAGTTCTCACTTGGCTGTGGTGTCTTTATACTATGGATCACTTATTAGCATCTATTTGCTTCCAAACATGAACAATGCAAAGAAAATCCTTTCCCTGTTTTACAATGTTGTAACTCCACTTCTGAACCCTATGATCTACAGCTTGAGGAATAAAGATATTAGGCAGGCCATAGAAAGAATATTGCAACATATGAGCAATAAATTCCACATGTGTTAGTTCAGTTGTAGTCGTAGTCGTAGTCAGAAGCAGTGAATGTTCTTACAAGCATAGTTAAAGGGGATCTGTCACCAGGAGCAACTCTAATAAACCAAGGGCAGCAACAAATATATTTAGCTGACCTGAAGCACATGCTGCCTGTGCTTTGTAAATTGATTACTGTTTTGTGACAAAATAACACAGTGATTATGAATTTTAGTAGTTTAGTGTAGAGATGAGCAAACCTTTGAAGATTCGGTTTGTGTCAGGTTAGTAGAGTCTGTCTGATGACAGCAGATGTAAGCTGTAATCATTTCATATATTTTTTCCCAGGTACCCGGAGGAACGTTGACTGGGTTACAATACTCCTTATGCATACTCAGCACCCTGCATAAGATATAATAGTACCCACCCAGAAGTCCACCCAAGGTCCTCTTAACTGGAAAAGCTGATTATATCTGCTTTGCTCTGATAAAGAGTTTTTGTCTCTCTCTCCAATTTGCCCGAGACAAAAAAATAAATAAAAAAAATGTGGGTCCTTTGAATCCAGAGGAGAAACAAATAGGCTGTTTGAGAGCTACATTTATACAATCAGGCAAATGACGTGAGTTTGTGAGCGTTCACGTGTTTGATTTTTAAGTGTGTGTTTGTATTAAGTGTGTGACTTTAGATTAAGTGTCTTCAGATTCACGGACTCTAGTGGGGGACTGCAGTAAATCAGTTTCTTATCACTGCGTTATATTGTAATTTTCTCTTTTCTTGCGTAATCCCCCTTTAGTATGTGTTCCATTATTTACAGCGCAGTCCAGTGCACATCTTGTCTAATGTATGCAGTCCTAGTTTGAGGGTGCATATCTTTGTTCAAAATGTGAGCAAATTGCCCATTTGGAATCGCACATCAAGTATCTAAACGGGCGAGTTTCAACACTGAGAGACGTTGACAATTTGGAAGAGTTTGCTGCTCACTGAGCAAGCACTCTATGGGGTAGATGTGAGGGAGGGTAGTAGCGAGGATGCTGAGGAAAGTGAGGTAGCTATCTGGATAACATTTAGAAAGCAGGATAGAGGGAAGAGTGCCAGGGAGGATAGCCCTGATCTGACAAACCCTAACAAGTTTGCAAGGTTGGCAGATGAGGGGGATGTCAGTTCAGAGAGAGCACTGCTGCAGCCAGACACTTCCTCTGCCAGTCAGGGGAATGTCGGCTCCAGTAAGCAGGGGACCAGGAGAGCAGGGCAGGCCAAACAGGTGCTGGTAGTGGGAGACTCAATTATTAAGGGTACAGATAGGGCAATCTGTCACAAAGACTGGAATCGTTGAACAGTGTGTTGTCTTCCTGCCACTCGAGTTCGACACATTGCAGATTAGGTTGACAGATTAATAGGAGGGTCTGGAGAAGATCCAGCGGTCATGGTCCATATCGGAATCAATGACAAAGTTAGGGGTAGGCGGAGAGTCCTTAAAAATGATTTTAGGGATTTAGGTCAAATGCTTAGGGCAAGGATCTCAAAGGTAGTATTTTCCGAAATACTGACGGTACCACAAGCCACACAAGAAAGGCAGCGGGGGATAAGGGAGGTTAACAAGTGGCTCAAGAACTGGTCTAGGAAAGAGGGGTTTGGGTTCCTGTAGAACTGTGCCGACTTCTCTCTTGACTACAGGCTCTATCGTAGATATGGGCTGCACCTCAATGGGGAAGGGGCAGCTGTGTTGGGGGAGAAGATGGTTAGAAGGTTGGAGGAGTGTTTAAACTAGGGACTGGCATGGAGGGTAATATAGTGCAGATAGATACCTTGGGCAAGGTAAAGGAACTGGGGGAGGAGTGGAAGGAGGGACTAGAACATTTCAGAAGGAAAGGTGTAGGGTAAAAAATATGCATAATCTTAAATGTATGTATACTAATGCCAGAAGCCTGACTAATACAACTGGGGAACTGGAATTAGTGATGTGTGAGGAGAACTATGACATAGTGGAAATAACTGAGACATGGCTGGATGATAGTTATGACTGGGCAGTTAATGTACAGGGTTACAGTCTGTTTAGAAGGGATCACAAAAACCAGAGAGGGGGAGGGGGTCTGAATTTATGTAAAGTCCTGTCTAAAGCCCACAGTCCAAGATGACATAAGTGAGGGACATGAACATGTGGAGTTACTATGGGTAGAAGTACATGGAGGCAAAAGCAATAATAAATTACTAATAGGAGTTTATTATAAACCACCTAATATACCAGAGTCCACAGAAAATCAACTACTAAACGAGATAGACGAGGCGGCAAATCATATTGAGGTCATTATTATGGGGGCCTTCAACTACCCAGATATAGACTGGGAAACTGAAACCTGTATATCTCATAAAGGAAACAGGTTCTTGGCAATGGCCTTTCCCAACTGGTTCAGGACCCGAGGGGACGGCCATCCTAGACTTAGTATTAACCAATAGACCTGACAGAACAACAGATGTGCAGTTTGGGGGACACCTGGGAAATAGTGACCATAAAGTTATAACCTTCTATTATCCTTCAAACAAGCGTTTCTTCAGGAAAGAAAAAAAAATGCCAAAACTTTAAAAAAGCTAAATTTAGCCAACTAAGAGAGGCCATAGGCCAAACTAACTGGGACTAAGTCCTCAAAAATAAAAATACAGCCACAAAATTGGATATTTATAAAAGCATCCTAAATTCTAATTGGGAGAGGTACATACCTTATGGGAATAAAAGGTTAAGGAACAAGAAGAAACCAATGTGGATATATAGAACTGTAAAGAAAGCAATAAATGACAAAAAAAAAGCATTTAAAATCACAAAAACAGGAGGGTAGCACGGAAGCACTGAAAAACTATAAGGAAAAAAACTGAATATGTAAAAAACAAATAAAAGCGGCCAAACTAGAGACCGAGAGATTAATTGCCAAAGAGAGCAAAACTAACCCTAAAATGTTCTTTAATTATATAAATGGTAAAAAGTATAAATCTGAAGGTGTCGGCCCTTTTCGGAGTGATGAGGGGGGAGTTGCAGAGAGCGATGAGGAGAAAGCAAAGCTGTTAAATATTTTTTTCTCCACTGTATTCACTAAAGAAAATAAACTGTCAAATTAAATGCAGAATGTAAAAAAGTAAATTCCCCATCAAAAGTGCCCTGTCTGACCCAGGAATATGTACAGCGGCATCTTAAAAGGATTAAAATAGACAAATTGCCAGGACCAGATGGCACCCCTCCCCCCCCCCCCCCGTATCCTAAGATAATTAAATAATGTCATAGCCAGACCCTTATTTCTGTTATTTAAGGACTCTATACTGACAGGGAGTGTTCCACAGGATTGGCGCATAGCAATTGTGGTGCCAATATTCAAAAAGGGTCCAAAAGCCAGGAAACTATAGGCCAGTGAGTTTAACATCTGTTGTGTGTAAACTGTTTGAAGGTTTTCTAAGAGATGCTATATTATAGCACCTTAATGAAAAAAGCCAAATAATGCCATATAAGCATAGCTTCACGAGGGATCAGTCATAGTAACATAGTACATAAGGCCGAAAAAAGATTTGTCCATCCAGTTCGGCCTGTTATCCTGCAAGTTGATCCAGAGGAAGGCAAAAAAAAAAACTGTGAGGTAGAAGCCAATTTTACCCACTTTAGGGGAATAAAAAATTCCTTCCCGACTCCAATCAGGCAATAAGAATAACTCCCTGGATCAACGACCCCTCTCTAGTAGCTATAGCCTGTAATATTATTACACTCCAGAAATATATCCAGGCCCCTCCTGAATTCCTTTATTGTACTCACCATCACCACCTCCTCAGGCAGAGAGCTCCATAGTCTCACTGCTCTTACCGTAAAGAATCCTCTTCTATGTCTGTGTACAAACCTTCTTTCCTCCAGACGCAGAGGATGTCCGCTCGTCACAGTCACAGTCCTGGGGATAAATAGCTGATGGGATAGATCTCTGTACTGACCCCTGATATATTTATATATAGTTATTAGATCTCCCCTCAGCCGTCTTTTTTCTAATGTGAATAACCCAAATGTTGATAATCTTTCAGGGTACTGTAGTTGCCCCATTCCAGTTATTACTTTAGTTGCCCTCCTCTGGACCCTTCTCCAGCTCTGCTATGTCTGCCTTGTTTACAGGAGCCCAGAACTGTACACAGTACTCAGTTTCTATGAGGAGGTACCCTAAGTTCTAGACTTGACAGCGTCAAATCAATAAAAGTCGTATATCTGACACTGTACCACATAAAAGGTTAGTATATAAAATGAGAATGCTCGGACTGGGAGAAAACGTCTGTAAGTGGGTAAGTAACTGGCTGAGTGATAGAAAACAGAGGGTGGTTATTAACGGTACATACTCAGATTGGGTCACTGTCACTAGTGGGGTACTTCAGGGGTCAGTATTGGGCCCTATTCTCTTTAATATATTTATTAATGATCTTGTAGAAGGCTTGCATAGTAAAGTGTCAATTTTTGCAGATGACACTAAGGGTACTTTCACACTTGCGGCAGGACGGATCCGACATGCTGTTCACCATGTCGGATCCGTCCTGCGGCTATTTCGCCGTGCCCGCGGACCGCCGCTCCGTCCCCATTGACTATAATGGGGACGGGGGCGGAGCTCCGGCGCAGCACGGCGCTGCACGGAGAAAGGCCGCCGGACTAAAATTACTGCATGTCAGGCTTTTTAGTCCGGCGGCTTTCTCCGTGCACCGCCGTGCTGCGCCGGAGCTCCGCCCCCGTCCCCATTGTAGTCAATGGGGACGGAGCGGCGGTCCGCGGGCACGGCGAAATAGCCGCAGGACGGATCCGACATGGTGAACAGCATGTCGGATCCGTCCTGCCGCAAGTGTGAAACTAGCCTAAACTGTGTAAAGTAATTGACACAAAAGAGGACAGTATACTGTATATATACTACAGAGGACCGTATACTACTACAGAGGGGTCTGGATAGATTGGAGGCTTGGGCAGATAAGTGGCAGAGGAGGTTTAACACTGACAAATGTAAGGTTATGCACATGGGAAGGAATAATGCAAGTCACCCATACATACTAAATGGTAAAACACTCGGTAACACTGACATGGAAAAGGACTTAGGAATTTTATTTAATGGCAAACTAAGCTGCAAAAACCAGTGTCAGGCAGCTGCTGCCAAGGCCAATAAGATAATGGGTTGCATCAAAAGGGCATAGATGCCCGTGATGAGAACATAGTCCTACCGCTTTACAAATCATTAGTCAGACCACACACGGAGTACTGTGTACAGTTCTGGATTCCTGTAAACAAGGCAGACATAGCAGAGCTGGAGAGGGATCCAGAGGAGGGCAACTAAAGTAATAACTGGAATGGAGCAACTACAGTACCCTGAAAGATTATCAAAATTAGGATTATTGATTTTAGAAAAAAGACGACTGAGGGGAGATCTAATTACTATGTATAAATATATCAGGGGTCAGTACAGAGATCACTCCCATCATCTATTTATCCCCAGGACTGTGACTGTGACGAGGGGACATCCTCTGCGTCTGGAGGAAAGAAGGTTTGCACACAAACATAGAATAAGGATTCTTTACGGTAAGAGCAGTGAGACTATGGAGCTCTCTGCCTGAGGAGGTGGTGATGGTGAGTACAATAAAGGAATTCAAGAGGGGCCTGGATGTATTTCTGGAGTGTAATAATATTACAGGCTATAGCTACTGAGGGAGTTATTCTGATTGCCTGATTGGAGTTGGGAAATAATTTTTTATTCCCCTAAAGTGGAGAAAATTGGCTTCTACCTCAAAGTTTTTTTTTTTTCCCTTCCTCTGGATCAACTTGCAGGATAACAGGCCGAACTGGATGGACAAATGTCTTTTTTCGGCCTTTTATACTATGTTACTATATTAATCCATTATATATTGGTTTAGTTAGGATTAATATTAGTTCTTTAGACTTTAGGGTTATGGACTTAGTAGTTAATTACTGTTGTGTGTTGTACGTTCTTTGTTGCTGTTTTATGTTTTTTACACCATTTTTTAGATAAATATTAATATGGTTTTGTGCACTTAAATTTTTTAGTCTAAGAAAAATGTTATATTTTGGATGCTCGTTACATCCAATATTAAACAGAATGCCTCATTCAGATACTTTACGGAAATCAGTACACCAGTAACATCAGCTAGCTGTAACAAAAAAAATTACGAGTATTTAATTAGGCTCCGGGTTTTTGAACTGGGTGCCCAGACAGATATAGTGGCACAGGTCACTCCCTACTCCATCAAGCCTTTTTAATAAAGTTTGGATTAAAAATGCTGTTCTTTTCAAGTGTGGACAGGAGATGTGAAAACTGAACCTGCAGAGAAATGAGCATAGTCTCTGGCAGACCTTAAAGACTGGTGATATACTAATATTTTTGTTACACTGCTTGGAGTGAACGCAAAGTGGGGGACTTTAGGTTATGCAATATCTGAAGTCTGAATAACAATTAGAGGTTGAACTTGAACTTGTTTATAATTGTTTTCTTGAATAAAATCTCCCTGTGGTGAAGACTAAACTGACACCTGTATGTGTGTGGGGACATTTTATAAATTAAAACATCAACAGAATATATTTACCCTCCTGGCGGAGGGTGGTCACCACCTCGTCTTCTTCCTCCTCCTCATCCTCCTGGACCTCATCTGCCTCAGGTGGGCTATGGGCCTGATGCCCTGATGGTCCTGGCTGCTCCTCTTCCTGCTCATCCTCCTCATCCTCCTCAATCTCCTCTTCCACCACCTTCTTCTTATTCGAGCGCTTAGGGCGCACTTTTGGAAGAGGCACCCCTGTAATGAACAAATGTTACAAAAATTCCAAGATAAACAAGCAAAGCAAAAAAAAAAAAAAAGAAGCTAACGGTACACAAATTAATCTATGGTGGGATCTGGATGGGAAAATGATTACCCCTATGTTTGATTTCACATGATTTGGTGTTCGATGAAACTATGAATGAAGTCTTTCAGATGGTTTACAGCTGAGTATGTTAATAGCTAGGATGAGGTAGCGGGGGGTATTGGTTTGCAAGGTACTGTTGCAGGGTTATTCCAATGAGGTGGACCAAGTCAACTGTTTTGACATTGGATAAGGGTTTACATCATATATCTGTATCTCGCTGTGAGTGTATGTATATATTGTAAAGGGATAATCAGCTACGTGTCCCACCATGTACTAAATCCGTGCTGGAGAACTTTTAGGCAGAAGAGAAACCAAACTAAATTATTTATTGCAAATTTCCAACGTTCCCATTGTACCTGATACCAGTATAGTCCGTCCTCCACACAATTATCATTTTGCTGTAACAGCTGCCTACATTCAATATGCTGACTGTGCTGTTAATAGTGGCCTGCCAAGCTGTATGGTAGGAAATGTCTAAAGCCGAT
This sequence comes from Bufo gargarizans, assembly GCF_014858855.1. Classification (NCBI taxonomy): domain Eukaryota; kingdom Metazoa; phylum Chordata; class Amphibia; order Anura; family Bufonidae; genus Bufo; species Bufo gargarizans. The sequence goes on along the minus strand of NC_058081.1, from coordinate 7,362,964 downwards.
TAGTGCACCTTAGACCTTTTCAAGGGTATGCGGCCCACAGAGAGGGCTCCTGAGTGCCGCCTCTAGCACCCGTCCATATCGGTTCGACACCACTCAACTAAGTTATCAGTTGTAAAGGGATAGAAATACTTATTTGCATAACTGAACACATAAATAACAATAGGTGGGTGATAGAAAATAATGTAAGCATCGTACCTGGACAGTTCTTGTCTCTGACCTTCTTTGACGAGGTCCATCCGATGCCTTTTTAGGTCGGACCATTTTTTAAGAAAGGCATTTTATGGGATGCCTCTTTCCATTTTTGTCCCATAAAGCCTGGGCAATTCTCCTCAGAATTGCCTGCTTTTCTCTGCGACAAGTACGGTCATCATACCCCTTTTCCAACATATTCTGCAATATAACAATTAAAGGATGTAATCCCAAAGTTTTAAAATACAATTATTAGTAATTATAGTCATCTCAACCATAAAAAAATATAATTTAATATGAAAATGGTAAACGAGTACATATTTATATAGTTCCCTATGGAACTATATGAAAGTAAAGTAATAATAAAAACATTTTTATTCAAAGCAAATATAAGAATTAAACTCCACAGTGGACGCCACTTTAACAGTGACTTTCAACAATGGCCTCCCATGTAACAGTGACCTTGACAGAGTCCGCCCTTTTAATAGTGACTTTGACAAAGACCTCCCCTTTAACAGTGACTATAACAGTGGCTTCCCCTTTAAGAGTGATTTGAACAGTGGCTTCCCCTTTAAGAGTGACTTGAACAGTGGCTTTCCCTTTAAGAGTCACTTGAACAGTGCCCTTCCCTTTAAGAGTGACTTAGTACAGTGGCCGCACCTATAACAGTGACTAAAATAGTGACCGCCCCTTTAACCCCTTAAGGACACAGGGCGTACAGGTACGCCCTTGTGCCCTGGTACTTAAGGACACAGGGCGTACATGTACGCCCTGTGCATTTTCGATCACTGCCGTGCGGCTGGCAGTGATCGGAACCCGGTGCCTGCTCAAATCATTGAGCAGGCACCTAGGCTAAATGCGCGGGGTGGTCCCGTGACCCCCCCATGTCAGCGATCGTGGCAAACCGCAGGTCAATTCAGACCTGCGGTTTGCTGCGATTTCTGCAGTTTATGATTCAAAATTTTGTCCAGTATCCCTCCCCCTGCACCCCTGAGTTATTTGAGCACGGTGGGAGGTGCAGGGGGAGGGTTGCGGGCGGTGCGGGAGGCGGGCGGTGCGGTAGGCGGGATCGCGATCCCCCGCCCGCCTCCCATTGCGTAATCGTTGGCGTCTAGTGGGTATACCAGGGTGCCAGCACATTGCTGGCACCCTGGTATAAACGGCTGACATCGGTGATGCGATGTCAGCCGTTTAACCCTTTCCATACAGCGGTCCGTACGGACCGCTGTATGGAAAAGGTTAACAGCTCAGGGAGCTCCCTCCCTCTCCCATCGGGGGGCTGCTGTGCCTTTGCAGTCCCCCGAATGGAGATAGAGAGAGCTTCCAGGCAGCCCCCCAAGCCCCGTCCTTACCCTTCCCCGTCTGCACAGTTCTGAACACTACTGAGCAGACGGGGAAGGTTCCCATGGCAACAGGACGCCTTCTCAGGCGTCCTGCTGTCCATGGTTCTGAACAGATCTGTGCTGAAAGCATAGATCTGTTCAGACAAAGTGTAAGTAAAATACAGTACAGTACAATATATATTGTACTGTACTGTATTATGCAGACATCAGACCCACTGGATCTTCAAGAACCAAATGGGTCTGGGTCAAAAAAAAATGTGAAAAAAGTGAAAATAAAGTAAAAATCAAAAAACACATTTATCACTGATAAAAATGAAAAAAAAAAAAATTCCCTACACATGTTTAATATCGCCGCGTCCGTAACGACCTGATCTATAAAACGGTAATGTTACTTTACCCGAACGATGAACGCCATAAAAATAAAAAATTAAAAACTATGATGAAATTGGAATTTTGCCCACCTTACTTCCCAAAAAAGGTAATAAAAGTGATCAAAAAAGTCGCATCTATGCCAAAATTGTAACAATCAAACCGTTATCTCATCCCGCAAAAATCATACCCTACCCAAGATAATCGCCCAAAAACTGAAAAAGTTATGGCTCTTAGACTATGGAAACACTAAAACATGATTTCTTTTGTTTCAAAAATGAAATCATTGTGTAAAACTTACATAAATAAAAAAAAGTATGCATATTAGGTATCGCCGCGTCCGTATTGACCGGCTCTATAAAAATATCACATGACCTAACCCCTCAGATGACCACCGTAAAAAAATATAAATAAAAACGGTGTAAAAAATGTCATTTTTTGTCATCTTCCGTCACAAAAAGTGTAATAGCAAGCAATCAAAAAGTCATGTGCACCCCAAAATAGTGCCAATCAAACCGTCATCTCATCCCACAAAAAATGAGACCCTACTTAATCGCCCAAAAATTGAAAAAACTATGGCTCTTAGACTATGGAGACACTAAAACATTTTTTTTGTTTTAAAAATGAAATTATTGTGTAAAACGTACATAAATAAAAAAAATTGTATACATATTGGGTATCACCGCGTCCGGGACAACCTGCTCTATAAAATTACCACATGATCTAACCTGTCAGATGAATGGTGTAAATAACAAAAAAAAAAAACGGTGCCAAAAAAGCAATTTCTTGTTACCTTGCCTCACAAAAAGTGGAATATAGAGCAACCAAAAATCATATGTACCCTAAACTTGTACCAACAAAACTGCCACCCTATCCCGTAGTTTCTAAAATGGGGTCACTTTTTTGGAGTTTCTACTCTAGGGGTGCATCAAGGGGGCTTCAAATGGGACATGGTGTCAAAAAAACCAGTCCAGCAAAATCTGCCTTCCAAAAACCGTATGGCATTCCTTTCCTTCTGCGCCCTGCCGTGTGACCGTACAGCGGTTTACGACCACATATGGGGTGTTTCTGTAAACTACAGAATCAGGGCCATAAATAATGAGTTTTGTTTGGCTGTTAACCCTTGCTTTGTAACTGGAAAAAAAATATTAAAATGGAAAATCTGTCAAAAAAGTTAAATTTTGAAATTGTATCTCTATTTTCCATTAAATCTTGTGCAACACCTAAAGGGTTAACAAAGTTTGTAAAATCAGTTTTGTATACCTTGAGGGGTGTAGTTTCTTAGATGGGGTAACTTTTATGGAGTTTCTACTCTAGGGGTGCATCAGGGGGGCTTCAAATGGGACATGGTGTCAAAAAACCAGTCCAGCAAAACATGCCTTCCAAAAACCAAACGGCGCACCTTTCACTCTACGCCCCGCTGTGTGGCCGTACAGTAGTTTACGGCCACATATGGGGTGTTTCTGTAAACGGCAGAGTCAGGGCAATAAAGATACAGTCTTGTTTGGCTGTTAACCCTTGCTTTGTTAGTGGAAAAAAATGGGTTAAAATAGAAAATTAGGCAAAAAAATGAAATTCTCAAATTTCATCCCCATTTGCCAATAACTCTTGTGCAACACCTAAAGGGTTAACAAAGTTTGTAAAATCAGTTTTGAATACCTTGAGGGGTGTAGTTTCTTAGATGAGGTCACTTTTATGGAGTTTCTACTCTAGGGGTGCATCAGGGGGCTTCAAATGGGACATGGTGTCAAAAAACCAGTCCAGCAAAACCTGCCTTCCAAAAACCAAACGGCGCACCTTTCACTCTACGCCCCGCTGTGTGGCCGTACAGTAGTTTACGGCCACATATGGGGTGTTTCTGTAAACGGCAGAGTCAGGGCAATAAAGATACAGTCTTGTTTGGCTGTTAACCCTTGCTTTGTTAGTGGAAAAAATTGGTTAAAATGGAAAATTAGGCAATAAAATGAAATTCTCAAATTTCATCCCCATTTGCCAATAACTCTTGGGCAACACCTAAAGGGTTAACAAAGTTTGTAAAATCAGTTTTGAATACCTTGAGGGGTGTAGTTTATAGAATGGGGTCATTTTTGGGTGGTTTCTATTATGTAAGCCTCGCAAAGTGACTTCAGAGCTGTAGTGGTCCCTAAAAATTGGGTTTTTGTAAATTTCAGAAAAATTTCAAGATTTGCTTCTAAACTTCTAAGCCTTGTAACATCCCCAAAAAATAAAATATCATTCCCAAAATAATTCAAACATGAAGTAGACATATGGGGAATGTAAAGTCATCACAATTTTTAGGGGTATTACTATGTATTACAGAAGTAGAGAAACTGGAACTTTGAAATTGGCTAATTTTTCCCAATTTTTGGTAAATTTGACATTTTTTTATGCAAATTTTTTTTTTTTTTTAACTTTTTTTTACCAGTGTCATGAAGTACAATATGTGACGAAAAAACAATCTCAGAATGGCCTGGATAAGTCAAAGCGTTTTAAAGTTATCATCACTTAAAGTGACACTGGTCAGATTTGCAAAAAATGGCCTGGTCCTAAGGTGTAAAAAGGCTGTGTCCCTAAGGGGTTAAGAGTGACTTGAACAGTGGCTTCCCTTTTAAGAGTCACTTGAACAGTGGCTTCCCATTTAAGAGTGACTTGAACAGTGGCTTCCCCTTTAAGAGTCTCTTGAACAGTGGCTTCCCCTTTAAGAGTCACTTGAACAGTGGCTTCCTCTTTAAGAGTGACTTGAACAGTGGCTTTCCCTTTAAGAGTCACTTGAACAGTGGCTTCCCCTTTAAGAGTCACTTGAACAGTGGCTTCCCCTTTAAGAGTCACTTGAACAGTGGCTTCCCCTTTAAGAGTGACTTGAACAGTGGCTTTCCCTTTAAGAGTCACTTGAACAGTGGCTTTCCCTTTAAGAGTCACTTGAACAGTGCCCTCCCCTTTAAGAGTGACTTGGAACAGTGGCCGCACCTATAACAGTGACTAGAACAGTGACTGCCCCTTTAAGAGTGACTTGGAACAGTGGCCACACCTATAACAGTGACTAGAACAGTGGCCGCCCCTTTAAGAGTGACTTGGAACAGTGGACGCACATATAACAGTGACTAGAACAGTGGTCGCCCCTTTAAGAGTGACTTGGAACAGTGGCCGCACATATAACAGTGACTAGAACAGTGGCCGCCCCTTTAAGAGTGACTTGGAACAGTGGCCGCACATATAACAGTGACTAGAACAGTGGCCGCCCCTTTAAGAGTGACTTGGAACAGTGGCCGCACATATAACAGTGACTAGAACAGTGACTGCCCCTTTAAGAGTGACTTGGAACAGTGGCCGCACCTTGGACTTGGACAACAGCACAGTGGCCGCCCCTTTAAGAGTGACTTGGAACAGTGGCCGCACCTTGGACTTGGACAACAGCACAGTGGCCGCCCCTTTAAGAGTGACTTGGAACAGTGGCCGCACCTTGGACTTGGACAACAGCACAGTGGCCGCCCCTTTAAGAGTGACTTGGAACAGTGGCCGCACCTTGGACTTGGACAACAGCACAGTGACCGCCCCTTTAACAGTGACTTGGAACAGTGGCCGCACCTTGGACTTGGACAACAGCACAGTGGCCGCCCCTTTAACAGTGACTTGGAACAGTGGCCGCACCTTGGACTTGGACAACAGCACAGTGGCCGCCCCTTTAACAGTGACTTGGAACAGTGGCCGCACCTATAACAGTGACTAGAACAGTGACCGCCCCTTTAAGAGTGACTTGGAACAGTGGCCGCACCTTGGACTTGGACAACAGCACAGTGACATACTTTTTCCTGCAGAATTACTTACAGTGATGAAATATTCCAGCTCTTCTGCATCAAAATTGCTTCTTGCCATTTTCCTCTGTAGAATCGGTCTCTCTCCACTCTCTATGCGATCCCAGTCATGCCCCTACAGACGCACGCACGGACGCACGCTCACGATTATTTAAATTACGTATTATCGAGATAACGAACTGTATAGGCAGGCAAATTTCATATTGTTACCTCGCTCTAAGTTATATTCGCGTATGAATGAAACTTAATTCTATTGAGCCAAACACTAGTAAATCAGACTAATAGCTCTAATGTTCCATTCAAACGCGATCAAAACTTATAGTGGGGGACTAACTGGAAACTTGACTAATGTGAACAATTGACTATTAGATTTAACAAATAAGAAAATAGAGCAGGATTCACTTTATTGGTTGGTTAGGTTCAATCTGGACAGCTGCAAGTTGAAATAGCAATGTGATTAATTTAATTTATCTTCGTTTTGTGGAATATGACGAATATATTCGCCATATTCGCTAATTCTACCAAGCCAACCATAGTAAACCAGGTCCAAGTTGAAATCGCAATTCGATTATTATAACTTGAATTAATCGAATTTCGATTTCAGCTTAGCACTGCTATATTCCATATTAGGCTAGAATTAACGAATATGGAATATAGCAGTGTTAAGTTGAAATCGAAAGTCGATTTTTTTAACTGAAATTAATCGCATTGCTATTTCAATAAAGTAAAAATCGCAATACGCGATTATGTAAATCGCATATTAATCGTGATAATTAGAATAATGACGAATATTCGATTTCGACTAATATAAAACGAATATTCTATCGAATATTCGCGAATTTCGTCGAAATCAAATATGGCACCATGGATGATGTCACCATGGATGATCTAGTCTGATGCATCAGGAATTGGTGTTTTAAAATACTGTCTGATCCACGTCTGATTCATGTTCAGAAAAATCTGTTTCTCCACATTTTGGGTGGATGGTCTCTGCGTGCCCCATCCTCGGCCTGTCCTTAACTATGGTTTTGCCTTATCCCTAGGTGCTCCACCAGCGTCTCTTAACCACTGTGGGTCAGACAGAGAGTACTACAAGATGTAATGTCCTGGGGTTCTCCTGCAGTGGAGTCCAGTTCCCTGTATAGGAGTTAAAGGGTGAAGACAAGGAGGGCCAATAAGATAATGCCCTTAGGAATAGCCCTATTCATATCCACAGCATTTTCTCCACACTTAGGCCTCATGCACACGACCGTTGTGTGCATCCGTGGCCGTTGTGCCGTTTTCCGTTTTTTTTCGCGGACCCATTGACTTTCAATGGGTCAGTGAAAAAATCGGAAAATGCACCGTTTTGCAGCCGAGACCGTGATCCGTGTATCCTGTCCTTCAAAAAAATATGACCTGTCCTTTGACGGACAACGGTTCACGGACCCATTCAAGTCAATGGGTCCGTGAAAGAACACGGATGCACACAATATTGGCATCCGTGTCCGTGATCCGTGGCCGTAGGTTACTTTCATACAGACGGATCCGAAGCTTTTTCGGATCTAAGTTTTCACTTCGTGAAAACTCATATCCGACAGTATATTCTAACACAGAGGCGTTCCCATGGTGATGGGGACGCTTCTAGTTAAAATACACTACAAACTGTGTACAAGACTGCCCCCTGCTGCCTGGCAGCACCCGATCTCTTACAGGGGGCCATGATCAGCACAATTAACCCCTTCAAGTGCGGCACCTGAAGGGGTTAATTGTACTATCATATCCCCCTGTAAGAGATCAGGGCTGCCAGGCAGCAGGGGGCAGACCCCCTCCCTCCCCAGTTTACATATCATTGGTGGCCAGTGCGGCCCCCCCCCCTCCCTCCCTTGTAATAATTCGTTGGTGGCACAGTGTGCACCCCCCATCGCCCCCCCCCCTTCCTCCCTCTATTGTAATAATTCGTTGGTGGCACATTGTGCGCCCCCCATCGGCCCCCCTCCCTCTATAGCATTAACAACATTGGTGGCCAGTGTGCGGCCTCCCATCTCCCCCCCCCCCGCGATCATTGGTGGCAGCGGAGTTCCGATCGGAGTCCCAGTTTAATCGCTGGGGCTCCGATCGGTAACCATGGCAACCAGGATGCTACTGCAGTCCTGGTTGCCATGGTTACTTAGCAATAGTACAATAGTAGAAGCATCATACTTACCTGGGAGCTGCGATGTTCGTGTCCGGCCGGGAGCTCCACCTACTGGTAAGTGACAGGTCTGTGCGGCGCATTGCCTAATGAACTGTCACTTACCAGTAGGTGGAGCTCCCGGCCGGACACAGACATCGCAGCTCCCAGGTAAGTATGAATCTTTTACTATTGTACTATTGCTAAGTAACCATGGCAACCAGGGCTGCAGTAGCGTCCTGGTTGCCATGGTTACCGATCGGAGCCCCAGCGATTAAACTGGGACTCCGATCGGAACTCCGCTGCCACCAATGATCTGGGGGGGGGGAGAGGGGAGGCCGCACACTGGCCACCAATGTTGTTAATGCTATAGAGGGAGGGGGGGCCGATGGGGGGCGCACACTGTGCCACCAACAAATTATTACAATAGAGGGAGGAAGGGGGGGCCTATGGGGGGTGCACACTGTGCCACCAACGATTTATTACAATAGAGGGATGAAGGGGGGGCCGATGGGGGGCGCACACTGTGCCACCAATGAATTATTAGAAGGGAGGGAGGGGGGGCTGCACTGGCCACCAATGATATTTAAACTGGGGAGGGGGGGCTGCCCCCTGCTGCCTGGCAGCCCTGATTTCTTACAGGGGGATATGATAGTACAATTAACCCCTTCAGGTGCCGCACCTGAGGTGTTAATTGTGCTGATCACGGCCCCCTGTAAGAGATCGGGTGCTGCCAGGCAGCAGGGGGCAGTCTTGTACACAGTTTGTAGTGTATTCTAACTAGAAGCGTCCCCATCACCTTGGGAACGCCTCTGTGTTAGAATATACTGTCGGAAATGAGTTTTCACTGATGTAACTCATATCCGACAGTATATTCTAACATAGAGGCGTTCCCATGGTGATGGGGACGCTTCAAGTTAAAATATACCATCGGATTGGAGAAAACTCTGATCCGATGGTATAAAAGGGACTCCAGACTTTACATTGAAAGTCAATGGGGACGGATCCGTTTGAAATGGCACCATATTGTGTCAACGTCAAACGGATCCGTCCCCATTGACTTGCATTGTAATTCAGGACGGATCCGTTTGGCTCCGCACGGCCAGGCGGACACCAAAACGACTTTTTTTTTCATGTCCGTGGATCCTCCAAAAATCAAGGAAGACCCACGGACGAAAAAACGGTCACGGATCACGGACCTACGGACCCCGTTTTTGCGAACCGTGAAAAAATACTGTCGTGTGCATGTGGCCTTATAGTGAAGTTGTGAACAATAGTGAACATGTCATAACCGAGAATAAACAGGCCACATCCACTGAAAAATATGTGAAGCCATAATATTCCCATAAAAATCACAGCTTTATTAGTTTGATAAAAATATAACAATTGTTATATCAAAAGGGTCAGGATGTAATTTCTATGACCAGGTGTCACATTGTTGAAAAATATTTCATCAAAGCTCTCCTCCACATATGTTTTTAGGACCTATGGCATTGACGAGGGAAAGTTTAGAAGACATGTGAGAAAAGGTTTAATTTATCTTTGAAAGTGTTCACACAACCAGGATCTGTACCACTCCAGTCAAAAATATGTCGTAATAATAGGCACCCAGTGGAAAATTCTGCAAATCACGAGAGTGTAGGTTACCTTTAAAACTTGACTTTTAATGATAATACCTAATATAATAGGCCCATAAGCAAATAATACAATTAAAAAGCATGAATGCATCGGTGTCCATGCCACACAGAATGGTGAAAATATAGGCAGATGTAGGATAACAATTGCTGAGAGGGTGAGTTAGAAGAATGGGGGTATAAATCAAGAGGGAGACAGGTACTGGGTCTCTTCCCCTATAACTCTCATTCAAGCCCTCTCTGTATGTCCCTAGGTGTCCCTTAAACAGTAGCGGCGATGACTGCCCAGCTTCCTCAGGGAATTAGATACACCACGGGTACACACATAAATAATGCCAAGCGCACTCGTCCCGACGTGTTTCAGTGGCCAAATTATAGGCCAGATCATCAGAGGTCCGGCAAATCTATAGGTGGTCACAATAGCCAAACAGTTAGGTCGCCCTCTCAGCAATTGTTATCCTACATCTGCCTATATTTTCACCATTCTGTGTGGCATGGACACCGATGCATTCATGCTTTTTAATTGTATTATTTGCTTATGGGCCTATCATATTAGGTATTATCATTAAAAGTCAAGTTTTAAAGGTAACCTACACTCTCGTGATTTGCTTAATGTACCTTTGCCCTGTACGCTGTTTTTCTTATGTGTATTCCATTCTTCAATTTCCCAATAGTCTCCCCTCTATTATGTTCAGACTATAGTTTCTGAAAAAAGGTATTCTTATTTGCAGACCTTGTTGATTATAGAACCAAGCCCTTGCAGTCTTTCAAGAATCTCTAGGATACAGATCAATTTTCCTCTCAATGTAGATTGCAGAACCTCTACATTTGCCATATTTAAGAGATTGTGAAAGAGGAACACATCGACCAGACGTTTAATTATGAGTGAATCAATTCTAACCAATAAGATTTGTTTCGGACTTGTCTGCCAAACAAATCTGAAGCTTCTCTGATTCGATCAGGGATGAATTGCATAAAAACGGCACTCAGGGCTCTTTTACTGTTCAGTTGGTGGCAAAACCACAAGGGGGGAAATAAAGGATGATCTTATGACACTGGGAGAAAGGAGCAGGGTCTTTCCCTGACTGGCTGAGAGGCATATAGCCTGATCAGCCAATCCGGGGAAGTATTCACCAAGGTCCTGTTACAGACAGCGGAACAGAATGCCATTCTGCATTGTACTTGCGGCCTGGAAGGATGTTGTGCTGTGGCTCTGTCTCCCTAAAAACAATTGCATAATAAGCCACACATAAGTCACCCATAAATTATGAAAGGGACAGTATATGAGTAATAATATGAATCTTTATTTATATAGCACCAACATATTCCACAGCATTTTAAAATCAGGGGGTTCACGTACAAACAGAATCACAAATAACATTGCAGCAGACAGGTCAACAATTAAAACAAGAGTAAATAGGGTCACTTCAATTATCCCTACTGCCACTACCATTACCTCTACATAGTCATCACTACTACTACTACTTCTACACACATCTACTACCTTTTCTGTTCCATGCTGTGCTGCTGCTACTGCTGCCGCTACTATTACCTCCATCTAGGCTTGTTCAGAACAAGCTACTCTTTCTTGCACACTTGTGTGCATATAAATATCGGCAAGCAAAATGAATGCATAATTTTTGGATGCTAGTGCAGAATGAGACACTCTTTCTTCTGACAAAATACAAAGAGGTATCTCCTAAGAAATATTTCTTGGGAGATACCTCTTGGTTATTTATTTCCTATGAAGCATGGGAAATGCTATGCGTCATCTGTCCTTGTTCCCCAGCTCCCCATTCAAGTGAATGGAGTAAGTACTTGTAATTAGTGTTGATCATGAATATTCGAATTGCAAATTTTTATCGCAAATATCAGCACTTCGTGAATTTGCAAATATTTAAAATATTTGTAATTTTTAATATTCTAGATTTTTTTTCATCAGTAACCTCCCTTCTTGCTTGTGGGCCAATGAGAAGGCTGCAATATCTTTGACTTTAGGAGTAGTGTTGATTGCAAATTTTCGTAATGCAAATTCTCGTAATGCTAATTTTTATTGCGAAGTTTTCAATTGCCGATTTCCGCAATCAAGAAAATAATGACTGGAGATAACAAATTCTCGAATTCGCGAATATATGGCGAATATTCGCCCAAATATTAGCGAAATATCACAAATTCGAATATTGCCCCTGCCGCTTATCACTACTTGTAATTGCACTGCTCTTCCGAGATGACAGGCAGTCTAATTAAGAGGAGGTAGCACTCATAATGAGCACTGCCTCCGCTTCAGCTGATCGGCTAGGTGCCAGATGTCGGACCCCTGCTGATCAGATGTTGATGACCTATCCTGACGATAGTTCATCAATATATATGGCCTGCACTTTACCTTTAAAGGGGTTGTCTCACTTTGGCAAATGGCATTCATTATGTAGGGAAAGTTAATACAAGGCTCTTACTAATGTACTGTTATTACCATATTGCTGTTTTTGCTGGCTGGCTTCATTTTTCCATCACATTATACATTGTTTGTTTCCATGTTTACGGCCACCCTGCAATCCATCAGTGGTGGTCGTGCTTGCACACTATAGGAAAAAGCAATAGTGTCACAACCAGACAGCTGAGAAGCTCTGACAGAGGCCTTTCAGAACCTCCTCCTTGAATTTCTGTGTTGTGGTATTCAGCTCCTCCTCTCGTCAGCCTCTCTCAGCTGTCATGTGTTAATTGCTTCCCTTTAAATGCCTCCCCAGAATGCTTTTCTGGGCGGCTTATATTACTTCCTGGAGTGTGTGTGCACGCTGATCTGTCCTCCTGTTTGCTTCAAAGCTAAGTGTACCTTTATCTGTTAATATCTGTTTGCTGGATCCCAGGTGACCCTGACTCCCTCCGTGTCTTGTGTAGGGAGCCGGTGGTCATGTCCCCTCACTATTGTAGGGTGCTCAGGGCTTTATAGTCAAGGTTCGTGGATATGCAAACCTCCACCATTTGGATCTTTGCATAGGCTGAGCAGCCAGGGAAAGTGCCAGGTCTTCTGCAGGGGTCTCCCTTGGTTCCTTAGTTTTTGGATCCAGCGAGTTGTTTATACATGTTGCTTTGCCTTGTTACCTGTACACATTCCGTGACATTATAAGCCGCCAAAACCGTCTTAAGCATGGATCCGGTTTCACTTTTGGCTGAACGCTTCCAGGGTCTTTCATTGGAGGTAGCTGACCTCCGTAAGACTTTTTCTCAGCTTCAAGTGACCGGTTCAGCTTGCGTTCATGGAGCTTGTTCTGAGCCTAAGATCTCGCTCCCGGATACGTTCTCCGGGGGTAGTGAGAATTTTGTGCGTTTTAGAGAGGCTTGCAAACTCCATTTTCGCCTTCTTCCCCATTCTTCTGGTGATGAGGAACGGAGGGTGGGGATCATTATATCGCTGCTCAGGGGTAACGCTCAGTCCTGGGCCTTTTCGCTGCTGGAGGGGGCACGGCCCCTCCGTTCAGTGGATGAATTCTTTTTAGCCCTGGGTCAGATATATGATGATCCGGATCGTATTGCTCTGGCGGAGTCTAGACTACGTCTCCTATGCCAGGGTAAACAATCCGCAGAAATATACTGCTCAGAATTTCGGAGTTGGGCAGCTGATACTGGTTGGAATGATGCTGCACTCCGAAGTCAATTTTGCCATGGTCTTTCAGAGGGATTGAAAGATGCATTTGCCTTTCATGAAAGGCCTATTTCTTTGGACTCTGCTATGTCTCAGGCCGTTCGTATTGACAGGCGTCTTAGAGAGAGAGGAGAGATCTCTCCTTCCTGTCATACTCAGTCCCAGGACAGTGCAGCGGTCCCATTCTGTGCGCAGGGGTCTCAGTCGCTGTCAGCCCCTTCTGAGCAGGAGCCCATGCAGCTGGGGTTGATTGCTTCTGACAATAGAAGATTCAGCCCGCATGGGAGGGTTTGTTTTTGTTGTGGAGGTATTAATCATTTGGCAAATGTTTGTCCCTCTAGGAGATTCAGGCAGTTCTCTGGGTATAATAAAGAAACAAAGAGGAAAAAATCTTTGAAAAATGTTCCGTCTGTTACTATTGGCAGGATTGAGGCGGAGATTGAAGATTTTCCGTTTGCTTGTAGTTCCCGTTTTGTCCTGCCGGCTAGGGTGGCGCTAGAGAGCAAGAACATTTTTTGTGAGATTTTTGTGGATAGTGGAGCAGCGGTCAATCTCATTGATGATCACTTTGCGATAACTCATGGTTTCCAGGTGTGCGCTTTGAGAAAGGATATTCCTGTGTTTGCTATCGATTCCGCTCCACTTTCTCAGAAGTCATTAAAGGGCATAGTTCACAATATCCGTTTAATTGTGAGTGATGCTCATGTTGAGGATGTGTCATGTTTCGTCCTTAGCGGTTTGCCGACTCCTCTAGTGTTGGGGCTACCCTGGCTCACTAAACATAACCCCACCATTGATTGGCAAGCAAGGCAAATAAATGGTTGGAGTGACTTTTGCAGAGAGAATTGCCTCACGACATCTGTTTCTGAGGTTGCTACTAAGACTGTACCATCTTTTCTCTCTGAATTTTCGGATGTCTTCTCTGAGAGTGGAGTTCAGGATTTGCCCCCGCACAGGGAGTACGATTGCCCTATTAATCTCATCCCAGACGCCAAGCTGCCTAAATCTTGTTTATACAATCTTTCCCAACCTGAGAGGATCGCTATGCGTACTTATATCTCTGAGAGTCTGAGAAAGGGACACATACGACCCTCAAAGTCACCTGTTGCCGCTGGTTTTTTCTTTGTTAAGAAAAAAGATGGTTCTTTAAGACCTTGTCTGGATTTCAGGGAGCTGAACAATATCACAATTCGTGACCCTTATCCGCTTCCTCTGATCCCGGACCTATTTAACCAGGTTGTTGGGGCTAAAGTCTTTTCCAAATTAGATTTAAGAGGGGCATACAACCTGGTCAGGGTCAGAGAAGGGGACGAATGGAAGACGGCCTTCAATACCCCTGAGGGCCATTTTGAGAATTTGGTTATGCCTTTTGGTTTGATGAATGCCCCAGCCGTTTTTCAGCATTTCATGAACAGCATTTTTTATCATTTGATGGGAAAATTTGTATTGGTGTATTTGGATGACATTTTGATTTTTTCTCCCGATTTCAAAACTCATAAGGAACATTTACGTCAGGTCTTGCTCATCCTGCGGGAGAATAAATTATATGCAAAACTGGAAAAATGTGTGTTTGCGGTTCCAGAAATTCAATTTCTGGGGTTTCTTCTCTCCGCTTCTGGTTTTCGCATGGACCCCGAGAAGGTCCGCGCTGTGCTTGAGTGGGAGCTTCCTGAGAATCAAAAGGCGCTGATGCGTTTTTTGGGCTTTGCCAATTATTACAGGAAGTTCATTTTGAATTATTCTTCTATTGTTAAACCACTCACTGATATGACCAGAAAGGGGGTAGATTTTTCTTCTTGGTCAGTAGAGGCGCGTAAGGCTTTTTCTGATATCAAGGAGAGTTTTGCTTCCGCTCCCATCTTGGTGCAACCTGATGTTTCGTTACCCTTCATAGTTGAGGTTGATGCTTCTGAGGTGGGTGTGGGGGCGGTCTTGTCTCAGGGTTCCTCTCCTGCCAATTGGCGACCGTGTGCCTTTTTCTCAAGAAAACTCTCCTCCGCAGAGAGAAATTACGATGTGGGAGATAGGGAATTGTTGGCCATCAAGTTGGCTTTTGAGGAATGGCGCCATTGGCTAGAGGGAGCCAGACACCCTATTACCGTATTTACTGACCATAAAAATCTGGCCTACTTGGAGTCAGCCAAGCGTCTGAACCCGAGACAGGCCAGATGGTCGTTGTTCTTTTCTAGGTTTAATTTTGTTGTCACGTTCCGCCCTGGAGTTAAGAATGTGAAGGCAGATGCCCTGTCACGTTGTTTTCCGGGAGGCGGGAATTTTGAAGACCCGGGTCCCATTTTGGCTGAAGGTGTGGTGGTCTCTGCTCTTTTTCCTGAATTGGAGGCAGAGGTGCAGGCAGCCCAGTCAGAGGCTCCTGATCTTTGTCCTCCTGGGAGGTTGTTTGTGCCTCTCGCTTTAAGACACAAGATTTTTAAAGAACACCACGATACGGTCCTTGCTGGGCACCCGGGGGTAAGAGCCACACTGGATCTCATCGCTCGGAGATTCTGGTGGCCTGCGCTTCGTAAGTCGGTTGAGGGTTTTGTGGCAGCCTGCGAGACTTGCGCTCGTGCCAAAGTCCCTCATTCACGGCCATCAGGTCCTCTCCTTCCCTTACCCATTCCTTCCCGTGCTTGGACACATCTGTCCATGGACTTTATCACGGACCTGCCTCGTTCCTCGGGGAAGACTGTGATTCTGGTGGTGGTGGACCGTTTTAGCAAAATGGTGCATTTCATCCCTTTTCCTGGTTTGCCCAATGCTAAGACGCTGGCGCAGGCATTTGTTGATCACATTGTCAAATTGCACGGTATTCCTTCAGACATAGTCTCTGATAGGGGCACGCAGTTTGTTTCCAGATTCTGGAAGGCTTTCTGTTCTCGCTTGGGGGTTCGGTTGTCATTCTCTTCTGCTTTCCACCCGCAGTCGAATGGCCAGACAGAGCGCGTCAATCAGAATCTGGAGACATATCTGCGTTGTTTTGTGGCGGAGAATCAAGAGGATTGGTGTTCTTTTTTGTCCCTTGCTGAGTTTGCTTTAAATAACCGTCGTCAGGAGTCCTCTGATAAGTCACCATTTTTTCACCATGGGTTTCATCCACAGTTTGGGACTTTCTCGGGAGAGGGGTCTTCTGGTTTACCTGATGAGGACAGATTCTCCTCGTCTTTGTCATCTATTTGGCAAAAGATTCAAGATAATCTAAAGAGCATGAGTGAGAGATATAAGCGTGTGGCTGATAAGAGACGTGTGCTTGGTCCGGACCTGAATGTTGGTGATCTGGTGTGGTTGTCTACCAAGAATATCAAATTGAAGGTTCCCTCCTGGAAGTTGGGTCCTAGGTTTATTGGGCCTTACAAAATCCTGTCTGTCATCAATCCTGTTGCATACCGTCTTGATCTTCCTCAGACTTGGAAGATCCATAATGTTTTTCATAAGTCCTTATTGAAACCTTATGTTCAACCCATTGTACCCTCGCCTTTGCCTCCTCCTCCCATTATGGTTGATGGGAATCTTGAATTTCAGGTATCTAGGATTGTGGATTCTCGTCTTGTCCGCGGTTCTCTTCAGTACCTTGTTCAGTGGGAGGGGTATGGTCCTGAGGAGAGGATGTGGGTCCCAGTGACGGACATTAAGGCCTCTCGTCTCATCAGGGCTTTCCATAGGTCCCATCCTGAGAAGGTGGGTTCTGAGTGTCCGGAGTCCACTCGTAGAGGGAGGGGTACTGTCACAACCAGACAGCTGAGAAGCTCTGACAGAGGCCTTTCAGAACCTCCTCCTTGAATTTCTGTGTTGTGGTATTCAGCTCCTCCTCTCGTCAGCCTCTCTCAGCTGTCATGTGTTAATTGCTTCCCTTTAAATGCCTCCCCAGAATGCTTTTCTGGGCGGCTTATATTACTTCCTGGAGTGTGTGTGCACGCTGATCTGTCCTCCTGTTTGCTTCAAAGCTAAGTGTACCTTTATCTGTTAATATCTGTTTGCTGGATCCCAGGTGACCCTGACTCCCTCCGTGTCTTGTGTAGGGAGCCGGTGGTCATGTCCCCTCACTATTGTAGGGTGCTCAGGGCTTTATAGTCAAGGTTCGTGGATATGCAAACCTCCACCATTTGGATCTTTGCATAGGCTGAGCAGCCAGGGAAAGTGCCAGGTCTTCTGCAGGGGTCTCCCTTGGTTCCTTAGTTTTTGGATCCAGCGAGTTGTTTATACATGTTGCTTTGCCTTGTTACCTGTACACATTCCGTGACAAATAGCCTATATGCAGTGCCATGGTCCTGGCCACCAGAGAAGCCAGCGCTTTTTCCTATAGTGTACAAGCACGACCACCACTGCTGCATTGCAGGGTGGTCATAACCATGGAAACAAACAGTGTGTAATTTGATAGAAAAATGATTTCAGACAGCAAAGGAAGCATTAGGGATACTAAGAATACATTAGTAAGTAGCTTGCATTAACTCCCTGTACATAATAAATGCTAATGTCTGAAGTGATACAACCCTTTTAACTTATAGGATACCGGAGTTTTTTTTGTTTTTGCCTTTTCAATTTCCATCGCTGTCTTCCTGGAGCCATCACTTTTTTTATTTTTCCATTCAAATAGCTGTTTGAGGGTTTATTTTTTTGTTAGACAAGTTGTCATTTCCAATGCCTCCATTGAATATGGCAAAGAATGTTGTGGGAAGAGGGAAAAAAATCCAAATGGGGTGGAATTGGAAAAAAAAACACAATTCCTTCATCGTTTTACGGGTTTTGTTCACACATAGTTCCGTTTGTGGCAAAGCTGACCTGTGCCATTAATTCTCTGGGTCAGTATGATTACAACGATATCACATATGTATATGTTGTTATGTCTAAATAATGTAAAAATACATTGAAACTTAGATTTTTAGTATTTTTTTTACATCACCATATTCTGACCCCCATAACTTTTTTATAGTTATATCTACTGAGCTGTGTGGGGGCTCATTTTTTGCAGGGCAATCTGTAGCTTTTAATGATACCATTTAGGAGTGTATGTGACTTTTTGATCACATTTTATTACTTTTATTTAGTTAAGAGAAGCATTGAAAAAATTGCAAATTGGCCATTTTAACCCTTTTTTCCATTACACCATTTGTCTTATTGGAAAAATTATTTTATATTTTAATAGTATGGGCATTTTTGGTCACTGTGATATATTTTTTGTTATTTTTGTATTTATTTGTTTATTCTACGGAAAAAAGGGTGATTTAAACTTTTATATTTTTTTAATTTTAAATGCATTTTTAAACAGTTTTATTTTACTTTTGTCTTATGATTTTGAAGCTCATATCTGAGCCTACAAAATATATATATATTTTTTTTTAATTCTGAACATTCATGGATCTGTTTAAATGTCAGGATTGCTAATTTCTTATTTTGGCCTGCCACCTGCTGGCCAAAATGATAATTGCAGCTTGAATGTCCTAGGTCTCTTCAGCGAGACCTAGCGCACTTAAATCAGTTACCAGCATCCTCATTGGCCACAGAGGTTGTCGGTAAGAAGCCGAGAAGCACAAGCTTTTGTTTTTTTCACCCTTTAGATCTCACTTGATTACAGCATCTAAAGGCTTTAATTACCATGCTCTGCAGACCCGTCGGCCATAATGCCCGCTGCACAGTGTTATTAAAAAAGAGGCTTGGTGAGAACTAATTTACAAAAAAAATTGATTAGTGACTAATTACTTCATCACAAAGCACATTTCTTTGTAAGTATGATAGTGAAGAGCCAGCCAAACATGGCGTGAGCGGGCGACATGTTTGCCCAAAGCTCCAGCGTCATGTACTTGAATGGTGCTCGTAATGTAGATATCTGTAAAGAATAAATCAAGGCAACTGGACGTACTGTAGATTTCTTGAAAACGTTTCACTCGTTCTTCCAACGAGCTTTCTCAATTCTGAGTGACCGTACAAGAATTCTGGGAATAAATATTTATTCCCAGAATTCTTGTACGGTCACTCAGAATTGAGAAAGCTCGTTGGAAGAACGAGTGAAACGTTTTCAAGAAATCTACAGTACGTCCAGTTGCCTTGATTTATTCTTTACAGATATATACCATGACCTGGATAAATGAGAACCTTCACAGACTGGTAATGTAGAGGTTAACATTATGTCTCTATACAGGACTGGTATTTTTAAGGCGATTCAGTACCCTATGTAAATTTCTTCTGACAAGTAAAACTTGTTTGTGAATAAATAAGGCCAAGCATTCTGCCTTCGTCAATGCACAATTTTTGGATGCTTGTGGAGAACAAGACACTGTTCCTTATGACATTAAAGTGATCATCCGTATTTGTTTTTTTAACTACTGTTTTCCCTTCATGTCACTTATAACTATCGTATTCATGATGATGACGATATCTCTACTGGGTCACTGCTGTGCTCCCCTGTGTAATTAGGTTCCAGGCACTTTCTTGATAACATACCGTACATTCCACATGTGATCTGGCTGCAACCCACAATGTACACAATGTTGTGTCTGCGCAGTCATACAATCTCAGATGCTGATAGCAGACAGTACCCGAAGCTGCAGACTATGCAGGCACAACCAAAATACATTATGGGTTGTAGCCAGGCCTGAATCACGTGCACAATGTACAGCCGTGGCCAAAAGTTTTGAGAATGACACAAATATTAGTTTTAACAAAGTTTGCTGCTAAACTGCTTTTAGATCTTTGTTTCAGTTGTTTCTGTGATGTAGTGAAATATAATTACACGCATTTCATACGTTTCAAAGGCTTTTATCGACAATTACATTACATTTATGCAAAGAGTCAGTATTTGCAGTGTTGGCCCTTCTTTTTCAGAACCTCTGCAATTCGACTGGGCATGCTCTTAATCAACTTCTGGGCCAATTCCTGACTGATAGCAACCCATTTTTTCATAATCACTTCTTGGAGTTTGTCAGAATTAGTGGGTTTTTGTTTGTCCACCCGCCTCTTGAGGATTGACCACAAGTTCTCAATGGGATTAAGATCTGGGGAGTTTCCAGGCCATGGACCCAAAATGTCAACGTTTTGGTCCCCGAGCCACTTAGTTATCACTTATGCCTTATGGCAAGGTTCTCCATCGTGCTGGAAAATGGATTGTTCTTCACCAAACTGTTGTTGGATTGTTGGAAGAAGTTGCTGTTGGAGGGTCTTTTGGTACCATTCTTTATTCATGGCTCTGTTTTTGGGCAAAATTGTGAGTGAGCCCACTCCCTTGGAGGAGAAGCAACCCCACAGATGAATGGACTCAGGATGCTTTACTGTTGGCATGACACAGGACTTATGGTAGCGCTCACCTTTTCTTCTCCGGACAAGCCTTTATCCTGATGCCCCAAACAATCAGAAAGAGGTTTCATCGGAGAATATGACTTTGCCCCAGTCCTCAGCAGTCCATTCACTATATTTTCTGCAGAAAATCATTGTGTCCCTGATGTTTTTTTTGGAGAGAAGTGGCTTCTTTGCTGCCCTTCTTGACACCAGGCCATCATCCAAAAGTCTTCGCCTCACTGTGCGTGCAGATGTGCTCGCACCTGCCTGCTGCCATTCCTGAGCAAGCTCTGCACTGATGGCACTCCGATCCTGCATCTGAATCCTCTTTAGGAGACGATCCTGGCGCTTGCTGGACTTCTTTGGACGCCCTGAAGCCTTCTTAACAAGAATTGAACCTCTTTCCTTGAAGTTCTTGATGATCCTATAAATTGTTGATTCAGGTGCAATCTTAGTAGCCAAAATATCCTTGCCTGTAAAGCCATTTTTATGCAACGCAATGATGGCTGCACGCGTTTCTTTGCAGGTCACCATGGTTAACAATGATTTCAAGCATCACCCTCCTTTTAACAGGTCAAGTCTGCCATTTTAACCCAATCAGCCTGACATAATGATCTCCAGCCTTGTGCTCATCAACATTCTCACCTGAGTTAACAAGACGATTACTGAAATTATCTCAGCAGGTCCTTTAATGACAGCAATGAAATGCAGTGGAAAGTTTTTTGGGGGATTAAGTTAATTTTCATGGCAAAGAAGGACTATGCAATTCATCTGATCGCTCTTCATAACATTCTGGAGTATTTGCAAATTGCTATTATAAAAACTTAAGCAGCGACTTTTCCAATTTCCAATATTTATGTAATTCTCAAAACTTTTGGCCACAACTGTAGTAATTATACTGGTGAGTGCAGCACTGACCTGGTAGGAGCATTATCAATCATTATCAATAGTTTTGAGCAAATGGAACTCCAAGAAGTGGACTTTTGAATTTCAGGGAAAATTTGATTTGCTGCAAAGTAAAAAATATTTTAAAATCATACTCACCTCATCTGTTTGATCGCAATGAGCTGGCCACCGCCATCTTGATTGAAGATCCTGCACAAAATCCTCTGCACGGTGACGTATGACATCACTATGTCGGGCGACGTGATGACATCATCACAGGCTTGCGCTGGATCTACAGTCACGATGGCAGTGGCCGGATCTTCACGATCAAATGGATGAGGGTAAGTATAATTGTATTCATTTTTTTTATTTTACAAATAAAATATATACAAACAATGGATTTGAGGGTTCAACCTATCTGGGTCACCCAGTCCTAGTTAAAAATTGATTGAAGAAAAAGAAAGCAAGGTATGCACACCTCCTTCCAGTATTGCACAGAGAGTCACTAATTTATTAGAAAGTAAGTAAAATACATTCAAATATAAAGCCATTAAAACATATAATCACGCTTTAAAAACAGATAAACAAGTATCCAGTTGCCTAGCAATCCTCAATATCTAGCAATCCTCAATATCTAGCAGTACTCAATATTGATAGTGTTCAACACAAAGTCAGATAGGTAACCAGCAGGATAAAAGTTGTAGATAAATGCCGTAGATATGTGAACTCAATTGTTCATGTTGATCGACATTTTCTGTGCTGATTTGTAAAAACAATGTCTGTGTATAGTAGATGCATGAATGGAAAGGGTTAGGTAGCAAATGCAGTATGCATATTATTTCTGGTTCATAAAGCAAAGTTCATTGTGATCAAAAGCCAATAGTGCCTATAGGTTTCAATTCAATATTAGCTGCGCAAGGCACAAAATTGGTCAGAGTTGTTGATACACGGCCATTTGCCCTTCCCTTACTGCTCGTCTTGCGCATATTAGATGGTATATATTCTTGCAAGTATGTCACACATAAAGTAGCACAAATAAATCACAGTTAATGTTACAGATATTTGGGATGCGGAAACGTTATACAGGAGATGTAGCGCAGGTAATGTCACTGCTGTCACCAGCGGCTAACGTTATACAGGAGATGTAGCGCAGGTAATGTCACTGCTGTCACCAGCGGCTAACGTTATACAGGAGATGTAGCGCAGGTAATGTCACTGCTGTCACCAGCGGCTAACGTTATACAGGAGATGTAGCGCAGGTAATGTCGCTGCTGTCACCAGCGGCTAACGTTATACAGGAGATGTAGCGCAGGTAATGTCACTGTTCGCAGCGTCTATGGAAAAAGTACACTGGATGTCACAGATATTTTTAGGATGCGCAAACGTTATACAGGAGATGTAGAACAGGTAATGTCACTGTCCGCAGCGGACACGCGCATTATTTGGCGCAGGTTGCTCTAAAAATATATATCGCTGCCAGATACAGCAATAATCCTTAAAAGGACTTTTGGGTCTCTAACACCAAACCTGCCTAACAAAAAAATGTAATTTAATTCCCTACACTATCTGTCCCTTCTACAGCACAGCTCTCCCTGACTAAGACTCAGCCGAACCACGCATTACAGTGAGTGGCACTACTTACCTGCATGTTTATTGGCTGCGTAGAAGCCAACAAACGTGCGAGGAGGAGACTCGAGCACTCGAACACACGCGGTATTCGGCCGAACACCGAGATGTGCCGAGCATCGCGATGCTCAAGCCAAACAGGTGTTCGGCCAAGCTTGCTCGCTTAACACTATTAATGAGCTACATTACCCCTAGTTCTATAATCACACTCCCTGTAAATATAGACACAGTCTAAGGGGAAGCACTAGCCAAAAGCACCATCTCGGCCAAAGCGCCATATTTCCTAAGCGCTTGGCATTTAATCATGGCAGTTGTACAGAGCTGGAGACAGAGGTGCTATGTGTACTACTCAAACAAAGTTACACACAGCACAGCTATGTTGCAATATTGTTTCACCCAGGTTCTTGCTACACTTCTTATCACTATGGCTGTCTACCTTCAAAAACAACCACACTTTCCACCCTTTGTCCCTTCTCTCCACATCAGTCCGTCCCTCTTTCCCTCACCCTTGTTTAGTTCCCATACACTTTATACCCTCATACATTACACTGACCCATCTTCCTCCACGGTGCAGCATAAAAAACAGCAATATAAATCTTTCAACCACTTGCTGTCTCTATCTGTTCTCCTGCTACTAGCTGCAGGGGATATTTCACCGAACCCTGGCCCTCCCTCTGTTGCTAACTTCTCCTCTGCCACACACAGAAACCCCAAAAATCGTATTAATGTTCACTGCACATCCTCTCCAGTCTCTTTTAGCTGTGCACTCCGGAACGCATGGTCAGTTCGTAACAAACTACCCACAATACACAACTTCTTCCTCTCACACTCTCTGAACTTGCTAGCCCTTACAGAAACCTGGCTTCATACCTCTGACACTGCTTCCCCTGCTGCCCTATCCTGTGGTGGACTTCACTTCTCCCACAACCCCCAGACCTGATGACAGGCATGGTGGTAGAGTAGGCATACTACTTTCTCCACATTTCAGGTGATTCCTCTTGTACCCTCTCTTACATTCCACTCTTTTAAAATCCATACTATCAGACTCTTCCATCCATTCCCCCTGAGAGTTGCATTTGTCTATTGCCCGCCAGGCTCACCCCACCAATTTCTGGATCACTTTGCTGCTTGGCTTGCTCACTTCCTATCTTCTGAATAACCAACTCTTATTATGGGTGATTTTAAATATCCCCATTATGATGATACTATCTCCCCATCAGCCGCTCACTTTCTTTCTATAACCAACTCTTTTGGCCTATCACAACTTACGTCTCTAGTCATCTTCCATTACAGCTTAGTCTCAAACTTTAGGAACTCTACCTTCCCACTTTCTGACCACAATCTTCTTTCATTTGCTATTAAGATCTCTCACTCTTATCATGACAATCCTACTTTATACACTTATAGAAACCTACATACCATTAACTGCCAGCAACTTATTGACACCCGACAGTTAGCTATTACCCCAATCTCTTCCTTCTCCTGTACAGACCTGGCTGCCAATCATTACAACCATACCCTCAAAACCACCCTAGATGAAGCAGCTCAAGTATCAATCCAACCATCCCGACACAGAGAAACCCTGTCACACATCTGAAATACGTTTTCTCCAGCGCTGCTCTAGATGTGCAGAATGCTTATGAAGAAAATCGTGAATATCAGCAGACTTTCTCCATTATAAATTTATGCTCAAATCATTCCTTTGTTCCCAATATTCAATCACTTGCATGCTCTTGTCATCTGCATCTCAGGAATATAGCCCAAATGGGCCCTTTTCTTACAATTGGAAATGGCAAAAACTCTTGTTGTTGCCTTGATTCATTCTCGTCTTGACTACTGTAACGCATTACTAATCGGTCTCCCTCTCACTAAACTCTCCCTCTTCAGTCTGTCCTAAATGCGGCAGCCAGACTCATCAATCCATCCAACCGCTACA
Source organism: Bufo gargarizans (assembly GCF_014858855.1). Lineage (NCBI taxonomy): Eukaryota > Metazoa > Chordata > Amphibia > Anura > Bufonidae > Bufo > Bufo gargarizans. The sequence continues at coordinate 7,338,112 of NC_058081.1, read as the reverse complement.
CTGATGTTTCTAGCCTTTGCCAGTTTCTTCACTGGTTGCCCATCCACCACAGAATACAATTAAAACTTCTCACCCTAACCCACAAAGCTCTCCACAATGCTGCACCACCATACATCTCCTACCTCATTTTCGAGTACCACCCTAATTCATACTCTTTGTTCTGTAAGTGACCTAAGATTAACATCCTCCATAACTCATGCCTCTCACTCCCATCTTCAAGACTTTTCTCGAGCTGCACCTACTCTCCAGAATACTATGCCCCGGAATATTAGGTCAATTCACAACTTCTCCACCTTCAAATGTGCCTTAAAAACACATCTTTTAAGGCAGGTTTATCAAGCTAACTAAAATGACTATTCCCCAAGTAAACCTCTCCCCCACCAACTAGTGTTGATCACTAATATTTGAATCGCTAATTTTTATTGCGAATACCGGCACAAGAATTTGCAAAGATGTACAATACAGATCTATATATTCGCAATAACGAATATTCTATATTTTTTTTTTCCATCAGTAGCCTCCCTTCTTGCTTGTGGGCCAATGAGAAGGCTGCAATATCTTTGTCAGCCATTTTCTGCAGTTTTTTGCTTGTATGAGAGACTGAGTAGTGACATTACTGTGCTCTATGCTTTGCTGAGTCATTTACATTAGATAGTTAGTTACCGTAGCATATATATATATAATACAGATAGTTAGTGGGAGATAGTCAGTGTAGGTTAGATAGTTATATAGTGTAGCTGATAGGTTCCAGTGCAGGGTGTTAGGCAGTGTGATAGGGATTACTGTTTCTCTGCTGTCCATACATACATGCTACAGACATAGTGCTGTGATGTCATAACAATACTTAGTGCACCAATCAGTAATATGTAGTCAGACCTGTTAAAATGTGAAGTTGCATGTATTGCAACAAAAATATGCACATTATTAGTGCCGATTTTTGCAATTGCAAATATATTGGACCACAGTGCTGTAATGTAGAATTACTTACAGTGATTAGTGATGAGCGGCAGGGGTCATATTCGAATTTGCAATATTTCAGAAATATTTTGTAGAATAGATTTTTTTTACTCAAAAAATCGGCAAGGTAATGATTGTGTAATATGCAAATTTTCAGATTCAAATTTTTCATTGCAAATTTTTCAACTTACAACTATCAGACAAAGAAGATTATAGCACTATATTAGCTAAATTGCTCTATATTAGTTTTTTTTTCGAATATTCGCTATATTCTAAAACAAGAATATATAGCAATATAGCGAATATTCGAAAAAAACTAATATAGAGCAATTTAGCTAATATAGTGCTATAATCTTCTTTGTCTGATAGTTGTAATTTTTTTCTCATCTGGAGTTCAGATTGGAAAATAAATTACAACTAAAAAAAAAAAGATTATAGCACTATATTAGCTAAATTGCTCTATATTAGTTTTTTTTTCAAATATTCGCTATATTGCTATATAATCTTGTTTTAGAATATTACGAATATTCGAAAAAACTGAGTTATAGCAATAGGGTGAATATTCGAAAAAAATCGAATATAGAGCAATTTAGCTTATATAGTGCTATAATCTTCTTTGTCTAATAGTTGTCATTTTTTTGTCATCTGAAATTCAGATTGGAAAAAAATTACAACTATAAAAAAAACATTATAGCACTATATTAGCTAAATTGCTCTAAATAGTTTTTTTTTGAATATTCGCTATATTGCTATAACTTAGTTTTTTCGAATATTCGTAATATTCTAAAACAAGAATACATAGCAATATAGCGAATATAAAAACAAAAACAAATATAGAGCAAAATTTGCAAACAACACTACTCCTAAAGTGAAGTATTTTGCAGCCTTCTTATTGGCCCACAAGCTAGAAGCAGGGAGGGATCATGTGTAGAGTTGAGCGGACACCTGGATGTTCGGGTTCGAGAAGTTCGGCCGAACTTCCCGGAAATGTTCGGGTTCGGGATCCGAACCCGATCCGAACTTCGTCCCGAACCCGAACCCCATTGAAGTCAATGGGGACCCGAACTTTTCGGCACTAAAAAGGCTGTAAAACAGACCAGGAAAGAGCTAGAAGGCTGCAAAAGGCAGCAACATGTAGGTAAATCCCCTGCAAACAAATGTGGATAGGGAAATGAATAAAAATAAAAATAAAATAAATAAAAATTAACCAATATCAATTGGAGAGAGGTCCCATAGCAGAGAATCAGGATTCACGTCAGCCACCACTGCAACAGTCCATTGGCATATATTTAGGCCCAGGCACCCAGGCAGAGGAGAGAGGTCCCGTAACAGAGAATCTGGCTTCATGTCAGCAGAGAATCAGTCTGCATGTCATAGAAGAGAATCAGGCTTCACGTCAGCCACCACTGCAACAGTCCATTGGCATATATTTAGGCCCAGCACCCAGGCAGAGGAGAGAGGTCCCGTAACAGAGAATCTGGCTTCATGTCAGCAGAGAATCAGTCTGAATGTCATAGCAGAGAATCAGGCTTCACGTCAGCCACCACTGTAACAGTCCATTGTCATATATTTAGGCCCAGCACCCAGGCAGAGGAGAGAGGTCCCGTAACAGAGAATCTGGCTTCATGTCAGCAGAGAATAAGTCTGCATGTCATAGAAGAGAATCAGGCTTCACTCCGGCCACCAATGCAACAGTCCATTGGCATAAATTTAGGCCCAGGTACCCAGCCAGAGGAGAGAGGTCCCGTAACAGAGAATCTGGCTTCATGTAAGCAGAGAATCAGTCTGCATGTCATAGAAGAGAATCAGGCTTCACGTCAGCCACCACTGCAACAGTCCATTGGCATATATTTAGGCCCAGGTACCCAGCCAGAGGAGAGAGGTCCCGTAACAGAGAATCTGGCGTCATGTCAGCAGAGAATCAGTCTGCATGTCATAGCAGAGAATCAGGCTTCACGTCAGCCACCACTGTAACAGTCCATTGTCATATATTTAGGCCCAGGCACCCAGCCAGAGGAGATAGGTCCCGTAACAGAGAATCTGGCTTCATGTCAGCAGAGAATCAGTCTGCATGTCATAGCAGAGAATCAGGCTTCACGTCAGCCACCACTGCAACAGTCCATTGTCATATATTTAGGCCCAGGCACCCAGCCAGAGGAGAGAGGTCCCGTAACAGAGAATCTGGCTTCATGTCAGCAGAGAATCAGTCTGCATGTCATAGCAGAGAATCAGGCTTCACGTCACCCAACATTGGAACAGTCCATTGGCATATATTTAGGCCCCGGCACCCAGACAGAGGAGATGTTCATTCAACTTTGGGTTGCCCTGCAATATAATGGTAAAATGAAAATAAGAGGATTGAATGAGGAAGTGCCCTGGAGTACAATAATATATGGTTAAGGGGAGGTAGTTAATGTCTAATCTGCACAAGGGATGGACAGGTCCTGTGGGATCCATGCCTGGTTCATTTTTATGAACGTCAGCTTGTCCACATTGGCTGTAGACAGGCGGCTGCGTTTGTCTGTAATGACGCCTCCTGCCGTGCTGAATACACGTTCAGACAAAACGCTGGCCTCCGGGCAGGCCAGCACCTCCAAGGCATAAAAGGCTAGCTCTGGCCACGTGGACAATTTAGAGACCCAGAAGTTGAATGGGGCCGAACCATCAGTCAGTACGTGGAGGGGTGTGCACACGTACTGTTCCACCATGTTAGTGAAATGTTGCCTCCTGCTAACACGTTGCGTATCAGGTGGTGGTGCAGTTAGCTGTGGCGTGTTGACAAAACTTTTCCACATCTCTGCCATGCTAACCCTGCCCTCAGAGGAGCTGGCCGTGACACAGCTGCCTTGGCGACCTCTTGCTCCTCCTCTGCCTTGCCCTTGGGCTTCCACTTGTTCCCCTGTGACATTTGGGAATGCTCTCAGTAGCGCGTCTACAAAAGTGCGCTTGTACTCGCGCATCTTCCTATCACGCTCCAGTGAAGGAAGTAAGGTGGGCACATTGTCCTTGTAGCGTGGATCCAGCAGGGTGGCAACCCAGTAGTCCGCACACGTTAAAATGTGGGCAACTCTGCTGTCGTTGCGCAGGCACTGCAGCATGTAGTCGCTCATGTGTGCCAGGCTGCCCAGAGGTAAGGACAAGCTGTCCTCTGTGGGAGGCGTATCGTCATCGTCCTGCCTTTCCCCCCAGCCACGCACCAGTGATGGGCCTGAGCTGCGTTGGGTGCCACCCCGCTGTGACCATGCTTCATCCTCATCCTCCTCCACCTCCTCCTCATCCTCGTCCTCCTCGTCCTCCAGTAG